>NC_035449.2:176279410-176588304 GCF_002127325.2 Helianthus annuus
ATTTTTAGGCCCTGTGCGAACAGAAAATACGGGCCCTTAAATATTTTTTTTGAAGGATGACTTTCTATGTACAGGACCTAGTGGTCACTGGGTTCATTTGCATTTAATAAATAGATAAGAAAAACAAAATGAAAAACAAAACTGAGGACGCCGAGAGTAGAACCCGTGTCTTCTTATTATTAAAGTGACAAGGGCCGTCTCCGAGAATCCAACAGCCTTCTAGGGGCCTGTGCAAGTAGAGAAGAAGAGGGCCTATTTATAAACTTATAAAACATAAATAATATGACGATATATAGGGCCCATAATAAACCAAAACTAAACATGTTTAAGATCTTAGTGCATTATAATACGCTTTTTAGACAAAAAGTTACTAAATTAATATTGTATATATAAAACTTAAAAGTATATTACAAATCTAGTTATATAAAACATCTAAAAGAGAACAATTATGTGTTTAACTAAAAATAGTGGGTGACATTTCCTGAAAGAAAATTAAAAATAAGTGGCATATAGAAAATAAAAAATAAAAGAAACCTATTGGGATAACTAAAAACAATGGGTGACATTTACTAAACAGAATAAAAACAAGAGCCATAAAGAAAAAAAATAAAAGAAAGTTGGTGGGAAATAGAAAAGAGATTAAAACCTAAAGAATAGGTTGATGAAAACAAAAAAAAAGGTAAAGAACGAGTTTCGAACTTCAGCCTCTTCTGTGCAATAATTGGGGAAAACCACCAGACCATTAATCCATTGATGTTTAAGATTCTGCTAAAAAACTATATATACACAAAATCTATATATAATCAAAATTATGGGCCCCTTGAGAGTGTGGGCCCTGTTCGGTGGCCCACTCAGCACTTGGCCCAAGCCGGCCCTGATTCAAAGCATAACTAATTTATAACAATGCTTATAAAGTTGTTCAACTAAAGTATAAACAGTTAAAACAATACGTTTAAACCAATTTGAAAGGTGTGTCTAATGTAATAGTGCATATAAAATGTCCAATGAAATCGTTCTAATTACAACTATGCGTCTAATCAATTACTATACAATAATACTTTGAATTATAGAAATGTCTATAGACTATCACCTAATTATACGAGTGCCGCTTCTAGAACACTACATCTCCCATGAAAGAATAATTCACAACGTATGTGTATATAAAGTATGTATGTATAAGTATGTATGTATAAATATGTATGTATAATCGTCCAACATTGTGAATTATGGATACATGGTTCCTTATTCTCGCTTCCTTATGCTTAGCAATCATCATCACATCTCTCATGTTCTACAATGGAGATAGCAAGAAGCTGCCCCCGGGCCATCACCTAAAGAAAATCCCATACTTGAAAGCTGTGGTGTTAGAAGAACTTAGGAGACATCCACCTGCCCACCTTGTGCTGCCCCATAGGGTCACTGAGCAGGTAGAACTGCAAGGTTACATGATTCCAAAGGGTGCAACTATCAACTTCATGGTGGCTGAGATGGGTTGGGACCCAGAGGTGTGGGAAGAGCCCATGGAGTTCAAGCCTGAGAGGTTCTTGGTGAATGATGGTGTTGTGTTTGATATAGGTGGAAGCAAAGGGATCAAGATGATGCATTTTGGTGCTGGAAGAAGGATATGTCCGGGTGCTGATTTGGCTTTGCTTCATTTGGAATATTTTGTTGCTAATTTGATTTGGTATTTTCATTGGAGTGTTGCTGATGGTTATCATGTTGATCTTACTGAGAAGGTTAAGTTCACTGTGGTAATGAAGAATCCTCTACAAGCTAAAATTTCTTCAAGGGCCAAAATGATAACCACTTAAGAGTTGATACGATCATAACTGTCACTGGGTCTATTAATGTTAAGAATAAGAAATTCCCACGTATGAATTATGCTTATATATAGAATTCTGTTTAATTATATAATTTACTACCTTGAACGCAGTGGAATTAACTTGCTAAAACCAGTGAGAAACTTGTTTCCTGTTAAATATTTTAGTAAACAAGTTAACGCAAATCACGCGTTACGGCAGTTTGTTGATTATGAACATATTTAATGGCACTATACGGGATGCCCGATTATGAACATTTTTAGATAATTTAATGAACTAACAATTGCTAAACTCGATGGGCACATGCATACACTAATATATTAAATAAAAATTAAAACTAAATGCCTGGTTAGACATCCATTTTCTAGACTTGTGACCACACTTTTATCCTATTGTAACCAAAATAAAAACTAACAAAGAAAATGTACTAAAAAATCATATACTAATTATGGCACTTTAGGTATGGTGATTTGTTTTTACATATAAAATGTAATGCATCTCTTGACAAAACAGGTTATAATTGATCAAATTAAATATCTAACAGCAAATTGCTTTTTTTCAAAGTAAACAAATCGGGTATTGAATTATTGCAATAAAACAATCATATTTATATCTTATTTAGGGGTTGTTTATTTACCTCTTAATGAGACTCTTAATGGTTCAGACTTCTTACTGGTTCAGCACTTAATGGTTCACATTGTTTGTTTCACGAGCAGATTTCTGAATGGTTCAGACATTTGCCTCTGAATGGTTAAGATTTTAAAGAGTCTGAATGGTTAAAACCTCTAATCTAAATTGGTCAGACATTTGCCTCTGAATGGTTAGCATTGTATAGGTTCTTAATGGTTCAGACATCTGACCTCTTACTGTTTCAGCACTTAATAATTCAGCACATAAAACCTAAGTAAAACAAGGTGTCATTCGCATCGAAAGAACTAAAATCTAAACCGCCTTCTACACCGAACGAACCAAATCGAAACAACCTTCTACACCAAAATCATCCAATCGTCGCCTACCACAAAAAAGAATGAAGCAAAACTGAACGAACCAAAGTCTTAAATTGTCTTAAAATGGATTTCTACAATTTAGAGTAGAACCAATGATGAACATGAATTGGAGATGGCGAATGACAGAGATCGAATAAAACAACACTGATCATTTCAATTGAACAAAATCATGTTCTTTTCTTATTTAACTTAGAAACAATCAAATAAGCCTTTGATTGCGATATTGAGTAAATCAAAAGGATAAAAATAAAATATTACTTGAATTTGGACGGTTACGGAACTGTGATGTATGTATCATGTATATGAGAATAGAAGAGAATCTATTCGTTGCATGTGTAAGGTTAATTAAGTTATTAGTTTTGATAATTTGGGTTTATTGAATATTCCTCTAAAAAAAACTCCTTAAATCGGTATTTACCCAATTTAAAATTAAATTTATAATTATCCCCTTCTTTAACTAATAAAATTATAAATTTACCCATTTTGATTTATTTTGTTAAATATAAATTCTACAATGAATATTTTACCCTTATTTTTACTAAAACCTTAAAAATTTAAATATTTTTCCATTTTACTAGCTTTGTGGCCTTTTCACAATTCTCTTTTTTTTTTTACGTTTCGCTAGTTAGTTTTTTTTTTTTTTGGTTTTTTAAACGTTTTCTTTTTTTTCTTTCACAATTCTTTTTATTTTTACTAAAGCTTTAAAAATTTACATATTTATCCATTTCGGGTATTTTACATTTTTGGTTTTCTTAAAAGGGTGTTTTCTTCAAAACGTATTCTTTGTGATTTTCTTAAGAATAAGCGACAATTATGTTTTTCTTTTAATCAATAAAGGTAGTTTAAGGTATAGATTTTAGGGTGTTTGTGATTTTCGGCTAATTTATAGATATATACATTAAAATAAATTTAATGATTAAAGGGAAAAAAGCAAAACAAATAACTTAGTAAATTTGTAAAAATTTGAAAAAAAAAATAAAACTAGCAAAATGTAAAAAAAAAAATAAAAAGAATTGTGGAAAAGCCACAAAAACTAGTAACAATTGTCTTCATATGGTGAAACTAGTAACAATTGTCTTTATATGGTGAAACTAGTAACAATTGTCTTCAATTGTCTTCATATGGTGAAACTCTTAACTCTTCATATGATTTAGAAATAAAAAGTCTATAATTATAGAGACTCTTAACTCTTCATATGGTGAAACTCTTGAGTAGAGTTTTAAAGATGACATTTGATGAGTTTTATTAGAGTTTAAGTCCATAATTATTGAGAGTCTTAACTCTTCGTATGAGGAAACTCTTGAGTAGAGTTTTAATGATGACATTTGATGAGTTTTATTATATTTAAGTCTATAATTATTGACACTCTTAACTCTTCATATGGTGAAACTCTTGAGTAGAGTTCTAATGATGACATTTGATGAGTTTTATTATAATTTAAGTCTATAATTATTGAGACTCTAAACTCTTCATTTGGTGAAACTCTTGAGTAGAGTTCTATTGGTGACATTTGATGAGTTTTAATGATAAAAAATGCCTTAATTTGGTCATGTTTTGTATATATAAAATGACTTAAATTTTCTAACACGTATGTTAGAAAATGTGTATCACGAATACGAGGTTAGAGATTATTCATAATGAACAGAAATGTTTTATGTAAACATTTAATTGCCTATGTGTGCATTAAAAATGATGAGAAATGGTTTATTTTATAAACTATATCTTTGGAAAACATTTTATGTAAACGTTCGATTATATAATGTCTTGTTATAACATTTTTTTTCTAACATGCGTGTTAGAAAATGTTATTTGGTGAAAAAAAACTTAGTGTTGTTGTGAACAAATTTAATTGTTCAAGTTTACTACTTAAATGTAGTATTTGTAACAACTTGGTGTTGTTTTGAGCATAATTGTCTAAGTTTAAAGTTTCAAGATGAAATGGAGAACTTGTATTAACAAGTGCATGAAGTCTTATTGAGGGAGTATTTGAAGACATGACATGGGACGATATTGCTGAGAAGATTTCAGTCAGATTATAAAATGTCGAAGAAAAAAGCACTTTGCTATTTGATGTCTACATATTGTCTATGCTTCCGTTTAAATTTCGAAAGTGATTGACATTTATGATTTAGTTTCCAATGTATTTTATTGTTTTCTATTCAATATCTTCGGATAACACATGCAATTTTTTACAAAAAAATAAATCACTAATGGTTGTGACGTATAAATTATTTTTGTGGAAAATAATTATAACGTCGGTTATACATTGTTTAAAAGAATATGGTTTTAAACGGATAATACATGAAAATACTTGGACATAAACAACTTGGGAGTTGTTACATTGACTAAAAGTCAAAGACGAAACATCAAATATATAACCACATCATGAGTGAGTAATGAAAGAATGTAGTGAGTGTATTGAGATGAAATACACTAACGACATTCATGTTGACATACTTCATTAGAAATCATTGGAAAATCAACAAGTGTAAATTCTAACATATGAAAGTAAAAGTATTATATGTTATTGTATACCTTTAATAAATCTTGCGAGATTTATAAGTAGATGCATCTACCACTTGATTATTGTTAGATCTATATGGAGATTTTACCTTCATTTGGGAGAGCATCCTAAATATACATATCTCCTAATGAATAACAATAGATGTGTGCAAATCACTTATGGAAAAATTATGAATACCATGTTGTTGAGTGTCGATCTAGTTGACTATATCTTACACATAATAGTGGTTGTAGACGAGAAACATTCATCTTGTTGGTGATGAATGTGTTCACCAAGTGACTTGGATTAAGACTTATGTTTAAGTACTTATGATTCAATGGTAGATTGTTGGAGATCAAAGGTAAACAAGTTATGTTCCTTAAATGAATGATGAAATTTAGCTATGTGCTATATACAATAATTTGTGAGACCTTCCTAAATATTGATGTTTAAGGATTATGAATAAGTCTCATTATTTTGTCTTAACAAGGGATGAATGTTGCAAATGATATTATGATATCCTTAGGGTTGTGAAGAATCAGAATGATTCATCTTCTTTTCACATGCTAAGGTATTGTAGTCTAAAGCATGCTAGACTAGTACTTGGTTAATTATTGGTCTTGATGGAGACTAATTAACTCTAAACATTCAAATGTGTATGAACACAAAAATAATTTATATATAGACAAAATTGAGGAAGAATATTCATTCATTATAAGGAAAATGCATGTAACTTTTTAAGAGTTTGTTCGAAAAGCTAATGAGGAGAACTCGTTGTCAACTTATTCTAGATGTTAAATTAGAATTATTCTAAGTTGGTGACAAACTTATGACAATGGCATGTGTTGCTTTGGTCAGCTCGGAAGCTTATGTAAGCGAATGCAATATGAGTTGAATTCTCTGATACAATGAGGTTGATCTTGTTCAATCATATGTGTATAAATGTCGCCATAAGTGGTGTTACGGAAATGTTGATCAAATGGAAAGAAATGTGGGGGAAGATCCATTTAAGAAACAACCCTATAAGGGTAGGTAGAAATGGTTCTCATTAACCCATCAAGATGTTATTCAATGACACTTAAATGTAGGCGTGTCTTGCATTTGTACCATAAAATTTTGGCAATAAGGATTTTGTAATCCAATCTAACATTGCAAACAGACGACTAAGTGGATGACACAAATGTCGTATTGCATAATGAAGATGTGTTTGCCTTAAATGATAAATGTATCATTCTAAGACAACTATTATAACCAGATGCAGGTGGCCACTGAGGTTATAGTCTTAGAACTTGACAATAGGCAATGTTAACTTTTGAGTTAGAACACGTCATGACAATTGATCTCAATTGCAAAGTTATCTTTAGTGACTTGTCAAAGACAAAGATAATGTTATGGATCCAACAACCTGATGGTTTATAAGAGATCAAGTTATGGATGATACTAAAGCCCATGGAAAAAGGGTGTGCGAAGGAAACCTACCTTAGTTGACTGGAGATCCTAAGATCTAAGTTCAATTGGACAACGAATTCATATGCCTAAGGGTGGTCACTATGGGGGCATAGCTGATATGCATAAGCTAGTATATATGGTCATATATACCTCCTAAACGATAAAAGGGTGTTTAAATACTTCCTAGTTCATTCCTATGAAATTCAGTGACAAATTGTGAGGCTAAGCATATTATGTGGTAAATGATTTGCGTAATCATAGTAACCACGATGCTTTTAATGATTTAATATAATCACCTATGTTAGAGAGAAGGTGGGGTCGCTTCGAATGGAATTGGGGGCACAATTCCTAGAGCTCTCGCAGAACCAGGAAAGTGTTCCACGACCATTATTGGACACGACTATGAGGGTATGGCCCGACTATGGAGAGTATTGTGTGAAGTGTATTGTCGTCTACACAAATGGGGGTTTGTTCAAGGTCATCGCGTCTACACACCGCTATGAGACTAAGTATGCTTCACAAAGGAAGGTTCAAAGCTAATACCTACTTATCCTGCAATACTCAAATGTCGATGTTGCATTCGGATTTTTGTGTGTTTTGATCAATCTCCATTCATGTGGGGATTGTTGGAAAATTAGAATAATGTGAATGGAAATTAATTTAGTGATAATTAATGGACTCTTCATGGTGACAAACTCTTGAATAGAGTTTTTATGTCACTTGATTAGCTTATATTAGAGTTTTTATTTCTCTAATTAAATCACTAATTAAGTGAAACTTTTATTAGAGTTTTATGTCTCTAATAAACACCAATTAAGGGTAACTCTTCACTACCCACATCTCTTGTAAAAATGGTAGGCTATGTGCCTCATTGGAATGATGAGAAAACTACAAGAAAAAAAAATATGCAAGAAGAATTCTTGGAGAAGTGATGAAGACTTGAAGACCCATGTGTTGGGTACTTAGAGAGATATGTTTTCTCTATTCAATTTCATCATCTTCATATCATTATTTTCCACAAGTTCTAACACTATAATTTTATCAGGTGTAACCTCGGGCGCGTGGCCATTTCCGGCAGTACATACTGCTTCGGATGTTCTACCCTGGGAAACAGACGCGTCATCTTTAATAGAGGCGCGAAATCTGGTTTAAGGGAAGCATGTTGAACACGTGCCTCAGCCACAACCGTTAACATCAGTTTATTCATTTTTGCAACCAAGAAGGATCGCACAAGGAGACGCGGTTCAAGTTCTCATAATAGAAATTGTAAAAAGAAGACGCTTCCCAAGCTCTTGTCAAAGACAACGATTTGAATCGATTTATTTAAATATGTTGTATTTCATATTTAATTTTGTATGTATTTGTACACGGTACGGGTACTATAATTTCCCAAAAATTATGTAAAGGGATGCTGATGCATGGAATGTCTGTTGACTACGTCTACATTAAGTCTTAGGTCAAGATAGGTCAACATAGGAGCTAGAAAGTCAAAATTATGTTTTATGTTGTAGTTTCTCTTTTATGTACATAGGGTAAAAATAGTTTCGCTTATGTGTACATATAGTTCCGCTTATGTGGTCATCAGGTAGTTCCGCTTTATGCCACTAGGTAGTTCCGCTCATATGGCAGTCCATATGAGGGAAACCTGCTGCCCTATAAATACATGTTGTTGTAATTCATTTGTGGTTGTTGGAGGGGAACCTGATCATTGCTTGTGGTAACGAAACTCTATCAAATTGTAATCAGAAAGCATCAATAGAGAAGAAATTAAAGAGGAAAAGCTGTGTAACTTCATGTGCATTGATTCCGCCTTTGTATGTGAAGATGAATGTTCTCAACTGACTGTTTAGGTTCGGAACACGGTCCAACAAGTGGTATTCAGGATGAGGAGTTCATACTACTACAGCTTGATTCTACCGAATTCTCTGATTTCTACTCACTTTCTCTTATACTTTTTCGATTTGAATTGGTTTCTACGGTTGAAATGACTTAATTTTCGAGTATAACGAGTAAAAATACAATTAACAAACCCTAGAAAGATTCAGGTTAAAACACGGCTTAAAAATGGTAAAAATTGGGTAAAATCCAGGTTCGCTTATTCGGACAACGCAGGTTTTGCTCGAAATACATAGGTTTCGCTCGAAATAACTTGATAGTTTCGCTTATTCGAATAAGTTAGTTCCGCTTATTCGAACAAGTTAGTTCCGCTTATTCGAACAAGTTAGTTCCGCTTATTCGTACATTATGGTTCCGCTTATTCGTACATTGTGGTTCCACTCATTTGTACATTGTAGTTCCACTTATTCGTACACTGATAGTTCCACTCATTCGGACACTGATAGTTCCACTTATTCGGAAACTGATAGTTCCACTTATTCGGACAGTATCACTTTCACTTATACGGACAAGTGTGGTTTCGCTTTTCTGTCAAGACTGGTTTCGCTTATTTGACACTTAGCATATTTCACTTATCAGTCACTCAGACTGATTTCGCTCATTGGTCACAGTTTTCAAAAATTTCGAAAATTTTTTCTAAGTGTTTGCTGATTTTTCAGGAACGTACAAGATGGATGAAATAAAACCTTTCAAAGATACAAGAACAGAAGAACAAAAATTATCATACAGAAAACAGAGAGCTCACTGGAGGATGATGCATATTTCTCGTATTTACTATGAAGCTAAGATGGCGAAAAGATGGGATGTCAATAGAGAATGTTATCTTGATCCTGAAGGAAACATTGCTATTGATGATAAAACTCTTAGTGAGGAAGCTCTAGTTGAATGTATTGCTGAAGAAGAAGAAGCTTTACAAAGAAAATGGTGGGGAGGTGACAAAGAGAATGAAAAAGAAAAAGAAAAAGATGAAAATTTAAATGACATGAAGCAGATCCTAGTAGTGCTGGTGATCATGATGATGAAGTTGCTACTGGAAATCAGTTGGCAGTGAATGATGATCAAGAAGCTGAGAACATGCCAATATTTGATCATGGTGATTCAGATTCAGAGGATGTGCAGATTTCAAGTCAAACAAAATGTGAAGTTGTGATGACTGAAGAAGGTGTGAAAGAAGCTGTTTCTAAAAAAACAACAGGTGTTTGAGGAAATAATTTCAAAGAAAGAAGAATCTGTAAAACCTGTATCTGTGAAATCTGAAACAAGGATTAAGAAAGAGTTTCAAGAAGACACATCAGTCTATGAGATTGTTCAGAAGGAGAAGAAACTGGCAGAAGATATTTGAATTTTGAAAGATGAAAAGAAAGCTGCTGATGAACAGATTCTGGAATTGCACATAAACTGTGAAAAATTAAAATCTGAAAATGACAAACTTTTGAAGAATGTTGAGAGTTTGTCATTAGAAAAAGAAAATTTTAAAAAATTAGAAAATGATTTGAATAATCAGATAAAAAATTTAGAAAAAGAAAAATCAGTTTTTGAAAAATATAATTTGGAAAAGCAAATTTCAATAAAATCTCATCTTGAGAATATCATTCGACTTGAAAAAGAAGCCGAATGTTATAGAATTAAAATTGCTAATTTTGAAAATAAGTTGAAAAGTTTTGTGACTTCTGCACCATATGTGTGTCCAAAACCGATCAATTCTGTTCCAATAAGTGGCAATGTTACAAATTTTGACAAAGTCAAAATTGAAGATTGTGATGAAATATCTGATGATGAAAAAGAAAAAGAAAAGAAAAGAAAAATATTCTTAGATTTACAAGAAAAATTTCAAAATACTATTTTGCAATCTACTGAAATAGGTGAATGCTCAAAGCAAAAAACCTGTTAAGAATGCAGAACAGAAACAAAAAGTTAAAAATTTAAAAGATCTCAAAATTGAAAATAAAAGCTCATCAGATAAGTCATCCAATCATTATCAAAAATCACAAAAATCTAAAAATGAAAACTCACAAAATGTTGGCAATAAGTGGTGCAGGTTTGACCACAGTGCTTCAAAATCAAATCCAGTTTTCAAGAAGAATGATGATTACCACAAAGCCAGACAATGTTATGATTTGAGTATCTGGTGTGGAAGTAGTGAACGGTATGATAACAAAATGTGTTACACCTGTGGTGTGAGAGGACACATTGCTGTTAACTGCCAGAATTGGAATTATGAAACAAGAAGATGCTATAATTGTCATATCAGATGACATATTGCCAGAGATTGCCCGAGGAGATTGATGGGAAGATCGAAGGTTGAATCTCAAAGAATGGCCAAGAAGTCAGTCAATGTCAAGCCCCAAGAACAGAAGATTCTAAAACCTAAAGTTCAAGAGCAGACAATTCAAGAAAAGAAAGTTAAACTTCCTCATGGGCGGAAAGACAGACTGAGGAAGAAGAGGAAGAAGGCCAGAGAGTGTCTGGAAAAGATTTTGTCCTCGGGTTCACCGGACATATTGAATAAAAGTTCTGATGAATCAACTCACTCGACTGCAAAGCCAAGTAACTTGAATTCTTCAGATGCAAATCTGAGGACAAGAGAGAAAAAGGAGAAAAAGAAAGTTGTTGGCGATGAATCTGACTCATCAAAGTCAGACAAGCCACACTCAGGCAATGATTCTGGTGTGTCATGTCACACCCCGATTTCCACGTGTCACCGGTGGGCCCGGTGTGGGGTACAGTGACGTAGTTGGCATCGTCATAGACAATCAACACAATATAATAATGCACAGCGGAAGCAGAATAGAAACATTTCAACTTTAAATAAAGTGCAATAATAAATATCACAGTAGTTGAAATGGATCCACAGGCGGATCAAATAAAATAAGATAAAAATAGTTCAACAGATATTTGTCGTCCGAGCTTGCGAGACTATAGTGGACGCTCTTAGGAAACAGCCAGCCTACTTCGTATAGTACCTGCACTTAACCTTTTGGGAAAAATACGTCAGTTTACACTGGTAAATACAAATCGACTGACTCATTTTGAAAATGATTGAAAATTGATTTAAATGCACAAGGCATAAATATTTTTATTAACTTGGGATAATTATATAATATAAACTTGTGAACGATTTACATGCACTTATATCTCTGGTGGCCCGGGATCTGCTGTCCGGGCTAGAGATTAAATGACACACCACATTAAAGAGTTATACACGTCGGGTGTACGCCTACACCCCGTGCTCTGGTCGTGGCCATCTCGTAAGATAATGCCAAGGATATCCGGGACACGGTCAATAACCCCCCAAAGCCTTTAAGTAAGACAAGACTGTTTAAACGAAGTCGCACAAGATATTCAAGACTGTACACCCATAAGGCGCAGGACTTGTGCGCCCGATCAAGCGGTATTTTAAATACCGTACCCCAAGCCCGTATAGGGAAAATAAGTCAAAATGTATTTACCTGAGCAAGTATGTAACACAAACGGTAAGTGTGGTAGCTTTTACTGGGCCTCCTAATCTGGAACAAAGGTTTATAATTAACCTATTAGATTCCTAACGGGTCTTTTATTTAAGCCTAAGCTTTGACCGGTTAGTTTTAAGAATGATACGGTTTACGCACGATTAAGCGAAAGACCGGATAGAATGTGATTTAGACCCGACAAGTTTGAATACTTGTATAATATGGGTATACTAAATACATTCTGGATTTTGAAATAAAAATGATATCGTTTGACCCGTTTCGGTTAATTTACGCAAACTAGTTACGTAAACCGAACCGAACGCGAAAAGGGCGATACGGGTAGCCAAAGGAATCAAATGCAAGTTTCCTGATATAATATGCTTTAAATATGATATAACATCAGTAAGTTATGTTCCATATTGCCCGGAATAAGTTTAAACTCAATTTATGCCTTGGAAGGGCATTTTGGTCATTTAAAAGGTTATAAAAGAGTAAAATTAGAAATCTGAGGTTCGGGTCTGGTTCATACAGAAAATATACTTAATTTAACATGTTATAACAGTAGGGTATGACCCATATACCAAACTTAACATTTAAAATCAAACTATGCACCGTAGGGGTATTTTAGTAATTTCACAAGGGCTAAAACTGCCAAAACTGGAAACCTGAGTTCAAAATATTATACTTACTGTTATTATATGAAAATATGTAATTTACATCAGTAGGTATAAGTCTTATAGGTTTAAAACAAGTACAACGCTTACTATGCGCTTAAAACGCTAAATATGCGATTTAGAGCCGTTTCCGGGTTTATATATGAAAGCTGAGATTTTTATATTTCCAAAAGGCTCAAAATAATTTATTTAACATTTAAAATCAGTAGAAAAAGGTTTCGGGTCAAAAGGATGTGTAAAACTCATTTTATGGCTTAAACGGTCAAAACCGACATAACCCGAAATAACTAGGCGATCTAGGATCCGTTCAGCCAAAAATTAATTAAAAATCATCAAAATTCCCAGAATATTATAATACATCAGTTGGTAAAAAGTTTTATACCAAAACGTGGCCAGAAATAGGTCATATGCGAAAAGGGCCGTTTATGTAAATTAAGAACATAGTTTTACGCTAATGGCCATAACTCAAAATCTGGACCACCAACTGATCCGAAATTTTCGGTGCAAGTTTATATATTAGAAATAAAGATTTCTACTCTTTCACTTTTCCAAAAATCACGTTTTATATCAAAAAGGGCAAAATAGTCAACTTTATGCATAAATCGGAAACATGCATTCGAATCGGCTAAGCATAGACTTAATCAACAAAAATTCCAGAAAGTTTTACCAAAATAAAAATGGTCAAAAATACTCTCCAATACAGATCTCAAACATGCATGTACGAATCCGAATCGATAGTCTACGAATTAGTCGTTTTATAGGACTTTCGGCTCCGATTCGTATTTATACTATAGATTGTCGAGTTGATCGTGGTAAAATACATTCTTATATTCATAATAAAGCTATCTATGAAGATCAAACAGATTGCATGTCATTTATTTTACCATTTAAGCTATTTTTCTCAAAAATCACTTCTGTTGACTTTTTAGAATCACGTTTGACTCGACAATTAGCATGCATGTAGTGGGATTCAGATAATACCCTTTAGAGGGTTTGTTTCCCACATAAATACCAACATATATCAGGTTTCAATTCGAGAATGACTGATTGAAACTTGTTTAATCAGAAAGTCAAAGCTTATGAACAAACAGTTTGACTTTTAGCAATAATCAAAGCAAGAACGGATTGGAGATCGAATTAGAAGCTTACCAAGGTCCTATTGATGTTAAGCTAACACTAGAAATCGGCCTTGATGTCCAGAAATGCTTCAGAGATGCTTGAGAGCTTTTGCAAGTTTGGAAGTTCTTGTTCACAACACAAGTGTTTAGTAAAATGAGCTTTGGATCAGATTTAAAGCTGAATTGTTGATGTTTGCAAGGGGTTACTGTGGCCTAGGCATGCATGCAATGTTATTGGAGCTTTTGGGAGGTGAAAACAGCTGTTACCCACTTAATTTCGGACCCAAATCGCTGCTGTTCGCGGATTCTGCACCTGGGTTTATTGGCAGCTCCAAAGTTTGCCCATTTGTTGCAGTTTTGGTCCCTGTACTTTGGTTGCGATGATTTGGCCATGAATCTTGACTCGTAAACCCCCGAATCTGGTTTTTAAGAACCCTTGGACATTTACCAACATGGTAATGTCCTCGTTTAACTTTGCGCTCGCCCGAAAAGCCATAAAATTCGACGTTGACGCTTTTAACCCCTCAAGTACGGTTTTGGCCATAACTTTCTCATATGATAACGAAACTTCATGAAATTTTTACCACATATTCTAGTGAGTATATTTTAGCTTTACAAAGCTTCGGGTCTGCCAAAAGATCACTCAGAGGTATAAATTCAACATGTTGACACTTTTAGCCCCTATAGTTACGGTTTTGGCCATAACTTTCTCATACGTTGACGAAACTTCATGAAATTTTAACCACACATTCTAGTGAGTATATTTTAGCTTTACGAAGCTTTGGGTCTGCCAAAAGTTCACTCAGAGGTATAAATTAAACATGTTGACACTTTTGGCCCCTATAGTTTGCAATACTTCACTTTTGTGCAATTTCCGCGTCGTATGATCCATGAACCATCCGTTTAAGGTTATAAACATTATGTAGGGTTATCATAGAGCCTATTTATCCATTGTTGACACTTTGGACCCTTACGTTCCATAGTTTTCACTGTTTGTCACTTTTAGTCCCTCTAAGGTATGTTTTCACATACCGGAACCTTATGACACGTGTCAAGACATTATTGGACGAAATTTTTCGAGGTGTTACATCCTCACCCCCTTAAAAGAAATCTCGACCCCGAGATTTATTCAAACAAATGGGGATATTTTTCTTTCATCGTGGATTCCACTTCCCACGTGTATTCGGGACCTCTACGGGCATCCCACTTGACCTTAACAATAGGCACGTGCTTCCTTCGAAGCTTCTTTACCTGTCGATCCTCAATCGACAAAGGTTTTTCCACAAATTTTAGACTTTCGTCTATGTGTATATCTGTATGCGGTATAACCAGTGAATCGTCAGCGAAACACTTCTTCAAATTACAGATATGGAACACATTATGAATGGCACTAAGCTCTTCAGGCAAGTTTAACTTGTAAGCGACTGACCCGATACGTTCGATTATCTCGAAAGGTCCTATGTATCTCGGGCTTAGCTTGCCTTTCTTTCCAAACCGCATCACACCTTTCCAAGGTGATACTTTAAGCAACACTTTTTCACCTACGTCGAAGTGAAAATCCTTGCGCTTAGGATCCGCATAACTTTTCTGCCTATCCCTGGCAGCTTTCAAACGATCACGGATCTGAACGATCTTGTCTGTCGTCTCAAAGACGATATCTGGTCCAGACAACTGGACATCTCCAACTTCTGCCCAACAAATGGGCGATCTACACTTTCTACCGTATAGGGCCTCAAAAGGCGCAGCCTTTATGCTGGAATGGTAGCTGTTGTTGTAGGAGAATTCAATCAGTGGTAGGTTCTTATCCCAACTACCACCTAAGTCGATCGCACATGCTCGAAGCATGTCTTCCAAAGTTTGAATAGTACGCTCACTCTGACCATCAGTCTGAGGATGATAAGCCGTACTAAAATTCAAACGAGTGCCCAACGACTGTTGGAAACTTTTCCAAAAATGCGACGTATATCTAGTATCTCTATCGGAGATAATAGATATAGGTATACCATGTAGCGCTACTATCTTATCGACGTATAATTGAGCTAACATATCTGAGCTATACGTCTCTTTGATGGGTAGAAAATGAGCTGACTTAGTCAGTCTATCTACTATGACCCATATGGTATCATTTCCCTTTTTCGTCTTCGGCAACTTGGTGATGAAATCCATTGTCACCATTTCCCATTTCCATTTGGGAATTTCAGGCTGTTGAAGCAAACCTGACGGTTTCTGATGCTCAGCCTTGACTTGCGCACAAGTCAAACATTTAGCTACATGCTCAGCTACTGACTTCTTCAAACCAATCCACCAGTAGTTTGATTTCAAATCCTGGTACATCTTATCAGCTCCAGGATGAACGGAATATTTAGAGCTGTGGGCTTCCTGGAGGATAACATCCCGAAGTCCTCCATAAACTGGAACCCATATTCGTCCGTTTAGTCGTAGCATTCCATCTTTGTCGTGGGATAACTGCTCCTCAGTTACTCCCAACTTTTCTGCAGGATAGTTAGCTTCCAGCACAGCTTCCTTCTGTGCAGCTAACACCCTTTCATTCAAATTATTTCTTATCTCAATGCGCTTGGCATTGATTCTGATTGGCTTCACCCTTTCCTTTCTACTTAAGGCGTCGGCAACCACATTTGCCTTGCCTGGATGGTATCGTATCTCGCAATCATAGTCATTGAGAGTTTCCATCCATCGCCTTTGACGCATGTTCAATTCCTTCTGATTGAACAGATGCTGAAGACTCTTGTGATCCGAATAAATTATGCACTTGGTGCCATACAAGTAATGTCTCCATAGCTTCAATGCAAATACAACCGCACCCAATTCCAAATCGTGGGTGGTGTAGTTCTTCTCGTGCACCTTTAGCTGGCGAGAAGCGTAGGCAATGACTTTGCCTTTCTGCATGAGTACGCAACCCATGCCCGTATGTGATGTGTCACAATACACCACAAATTCCTCTATTCCATCAGGCAATGTCAACACTGGCGCATTGCTCAACTTCTTCTTCAAGATATCGAAGGATTCTTGCTGCTTAGGGCCCCAATCGAACTTAATCTTCTTACGGGTCAATGAAGTTAGGGGCGCAGCAATTCTCGAAAAGTTCTCGATAAATCGCCTATAGTATCCTGCCAATCCGAGGAAACTGCGAATCTCGGTAGGAGTCTTCGGCTCCTGCCAGTTCATGACTGCTTCTACTTTAGCGGGATCTACTTAGATACCACGCTCGCTTACAACATGTCCAAGGAATTGGACTTCTCGAAGCCAAAATTCACACTTCGAAAATTTGGCATAAAGCTTCTCTTAATGCAGAAGTTTGAGAATACAACGAAGGTGTTTCTCATGATCAGCTTGGCTCTTCGAGTAGATAAGAATGTCATCAATGAAGACGATGACGAACTTATCTAAATAAGGTTTGCAGACGCGATTCATGAGATCCATGAACGCGGCTGGTGCGTTAGTGAGCCCAAACGGCATCACTAGGAACTCGTAATGTCCATAACGAGTCCTAAACGCTGTCTTGTGTACGTCTTCCTCCTTGACCTTCAACTGATGATATCCTGACCTTAGGTCAATCTTGGAGAAATAGCTTGCTCCTTGCAACTGATCGAACAGATCGTCGATCCTGGGTAACGGATATCTATTCTTGATAGTGACCTTGTTAAGCTCACGATAATCGATGCACAGACGCATCGACCCATCCTTCTTTTTAACGAACAAGATTGGCGCTCCCCAAGGAGATGAGCTAGGTCTAATAAAACCTTTAGCTAATAGATCATCCAACTGCGTCCTCAACTCCTTCATCTCCGTTGGTGCCAATCTGTATGGTGCTCTTGCTACAGGTGCAGCGCCTGGTATGATATCTATCCGAAACTCTACTTGCCTATCTGGTGGCAAACCAGGTAGCTCTTCAGGGAAAACCTCAGGATATTCCGAAATAACAGGAATATCTTCAATCTTCGGCTTCGGCTCATCAATAGTAACTTGTGCCATATAAATGACACATCCTTTCTGCATGCACTTGGATGCCTTGAGCATGGACACTTGCTCAGGCAATCCATGCTGGGTATCTCCTTGAATAGTAAGTGACTCACCAGACGGAGTCTTCACTATCACCTGCTTTCTATTGCACAGAATCTGGGCTTGGTTACTCGACAACCAATCCATGCCTATCACTATGTCGAATCCAGCTAACTTAAAGGGAAGCAAGGATAACGGGAAAGAATGATTCCTAATGGATATAACACATCCATCTAGAACAGTCGAGGCGGTTTCTATGGTTCCATCGGCTAATTCCACCTCATATTTCACACTTAAGGTTTTAACAGGAAGGTTCAACAGTTTACAAAACTTATCATCTACAAACGACTTATCAGCTCCTGAATCAAACAAGACTCTAGCAAAAACATCATTTACAAGAAACGTACCGGTAATGACGTTATCGTCAAGGACTGCTTCCTTTGCGTCCATTCTGAAGACTCTCGCATTAGTCTTCTTCCCATCATCAGTTTTCTTCGCATTCTTTGGGCAGTTGGGCCGAATATGCCCTTTCTCGTTGCAACCGAAACAAGTTGCATCCTTCATTTTCTTACAATCCACAGCTTTATGATCTGTGGACTTGCAGATCCCACAACGTTTCTCGAAAGACTGGGACTTAGACTCCTGCCTGCATCTCCCAAAATGATGCCTCTTACAAACCTTGCATTTGGGTTTCTCACCCGACTGATCCCCTTTCTTGAACCCCGACCCTTTCCTATGGTCGTTGTTTCCCTTGTGTCGTTTCTCAGATCTTCGTGAGGTGTCATCCTCACGTTTCCTTTTGTTCTCTTCCGAGCTCTTCATAGCTCTAAGTCTGACGACATCTTGAGTGAGGGAGAGGGATAGGTCAGCTACTGATCTAAATGTAGTAGGCCTTGAAGCCTTGACGCTTGCCTTTATCTCTGGTGCCAGACCCCCAATAAATCGAGCAATCCTACGCGGCTCCGGGGTCACCAGATAAGGCACTAACCGGGATAAGGTGTTGAACGTAGTAAGATACGCTTGACAATCGAGATTCTTCATAACTAGAGACACAAAATCCGATTCAATTCTCTCGACCTCATGCTGCGGACAGAAATTCTCCTTGATCAGTGCTACAAACTGATCCCATGTCATGTTATACAGAGCGGTCTTTCCAGTAGCTTGTAGAAGCGATTTCCACCATGCTAACGCGTCTCCCTTGAACGACTGGGACGCGTACTTCACAACATCCCTATCAGCACACCCGCTGATATCGACCACAGTATCCATCTCATCAATCCACGTCATACAATCGACGGCTCCCTTTTCCCCAGTGAAATCTCTGGGCTTGCAAGATACGAAGTATTTGTACGTACAGGACCTGCTGTGCGTATCATGGTTCATCTTAACTTCTTGCTTTGGGATGCTGCTGTGGTTGGAGGAGTGATTATCATCCTCAGCTTTCTTCGGCTCACTCTTTTTAGAAGGTGGCTTACTATGAGCCTCAGAATGAGTCTTGGGCTTTGCGTGCGGTTCTGTTCGGGTCGTACTCCGAGTACCACTAGATTCCCTGAATTGCCTGTCCATAGCTTTGGCAACAGCGTTATCTATCAGTGCTTGCAACTCTGCACCGGTAACGTGAATCTTTGCATTATCTGAGTGTTCCCCAGAATGACTGTTGGTCTCCTCCGATTTGGCCATTGTAGCTTTAAGCTACAATAAAGGACAAGGTCTAATTTAGAACCTAACAGTATTATCGTTCTAGACGATTTATTAACCATGGTATCAAAAACCTTAGCAGTTAATTTAATAAATTTCATTCAGGCTCTTATTAGCAATCAAGGAATGAAAATATATATATTGGCACCATAGGCCTAGTCACATGGACAATTACTAAATTATAAATTTAGATTTTTATAGGATTATAAATTGTATAATTAAACAAATAATCCTTTACTAGACAGAGAGTCATAAACCACAACTGTCATTATATAACATAGTTATAACCCGTAGGTATCAAGTCATAAACAGACTTGTGTACAGATATAATCTGTAGATATTTCTTTTCTTGGCAGGGAGTTATAAACCACAACTGCCACTATATGACATAGTCATAACCCGTAGGTATCAAATCATTAATAGACTTGTATACAGATAAAATCTGTAGATAATTTATTAAAAAGGGTGACGTGGGTGATTTTACGAATCACGCTTAGTCAAGAATGTTAACATGTTTTCAGATGTTAACAGGGAGTTGAATCCTTTCAACCAGGTTTTACCATCATGGCCAGGCCTGTTAATAAGGCATTCAAGCTAGGTTATACCTTACTAAGATTCTTATAAAATGGCAAATCAAATAAAAATTGATATTTTCCATTATTTTAATATTATTCATGCATATAAATAAAATGATAAATTCAAATTAACCATTTCAAATTTCAAACAAGTACTAGTACATATTTTGCCCTAAACGGGACTTTGAAATAACATGAATAACATGCCCGCGCAGGGGCTAAACAAATAACAACAATAACAAAATAAAGTAAAGCAAACCCACGCAGGGGTCAACAGAACAGCATACCCACGCAGGGGTAGAATAAGATAGATATACCCACGTAGGGGTAGAGTACAAGGATAGATGTCCACGCAGGGACATGAGTAAAAGAGACAATAATCGAAAGATTCAATGATCCCTCTTGCTCTTACCCTTGAGCAGGTCAAATACCTTCTTGAACATGCCACTGGTGCGACGGCGATCAGCTCGCATCTCGTGTTGAAACTCACGTCGCATGCTATCAATCCCATGCAGGATTTCCTGAACCTGCGGCGGCGACATCATAGGCGCCGGTGGCGGTGGCTGGTACTGCTGCGGCTGCGGCGGCTGGTACGGCTGCGGCTGCGGTGGCTGCTGGTAACCCGGAGGGTAACCAAAAGTAGACTGCCCAGCAGCCCAAGTGTATCCCAATGGACCACTAGGTGGGAGTGAGCTGTAGTTCACAGCTTGCCAATAAGGGTCTCCTGTGTAATCATAACCCTGAGGGAAAACATGCTCGAACGGGTTAAACTGAGCTGCACTAGCATAAGCCGGAATCGGCTCTCCATAGTTCTGCGGCGGCAGAGGCGGGATCGGTACTGAAGTGACCTCCGATACGGGATGCTGAGACTCCCCTGTCTCGGACTCCCCGGGAAGAGACGTGTAGCGGCTGCTACCAACATGTGGAGGGGTGCCTATGCGAATCCCTCCGCGCGTAGACATGCGCGCATTCCTCCTTGGCCTCTGAGGCGGAGGAGGTAAAACTGGTGGCGGCGGTGGTGACGGAGTGATCACGTCACGCCATAGGGCCTCAGATAGGTCCTGCTGTAGAGGCGGCTGCTGCTGAAGCTGCTGCTGCTGAGAGTGGTGCTGCGAGTGCACCGGCGAACCATGGCGAGACTGGAGCATCGGAGAGTCGTGGCGGCTGGGGGTGTAATACCAATCGTACTGCTTAAATCTCTCCTGAAAGCTGTCCACACCATTGTAGGGTGATCCCCTAAATGGCGACCCATCCGATATCTCGATGGGATGGTTGGGCGTACCTGACGGTGGCAGTGAAGGGTTCGTGTCTTCATCAACTTCCATCTCGTGATCACCAGGAAAGTGGTCCTCCGGTCCTAGTGGGTTATGACCCACTGGCTCATCCACAAAAGCATCAGGGTTATACAGACCCTGGTAAACTGGTGCTGGGTACTGGTGAGGTGACTGATGGAGCGGTATGTAAGATCCATGAGAACCATGGGGCCCATTCTCCGAGTGGGGCCCAAATGATTGGGGTGATGGCGAAGTGCTCATAGACACCGAGTGTCTAGCCGGCTCGGCGAATGATCCCCAAAGATCATTGGCTGCAGTGTGGTGCGTAGCTGACGGAGCTCGTCTGTGTGAGGGTCCTGCCTCATGGTCGCGCGATGTAGCGAATCCTCCTCGACCTCTCATTCGTGGCGGCATAATGATCCTGTCAAAAATTAAACAAGTTGCACAACAATTATATAAGACAAAGCAAATAATGAGATTAAAATAAAATAAACGAAATGTTGAACATTTCCTAAGTTCTTTGTCTAGACTCGAAAATCGAGGAATGTGCAATTGTGTAACTGAGATTAAACACATTAGGATAGTGTTTAATTCACTCAGCGTTGGCTCTGATACCAACCTGTCACACCCCGATTTCCACGTGTCACCGGTGGGCCCGGTGTGGGGTACAGTGACGTAGTTGGCATCGTCATAGACAATCAACACAATATAATAATGCACAGCGGAAGCAGAATAGAAACATTTCAACTTTAAATAAAGTGCAATAATAAATATCACAGTAGTTGAAATGGATCCACAGGCGGATCAAATAAAATAAGATAAAAATAGTTCAACAGATATTTGTCGTCCGAGCTTGCGAGACTATAGTGGACGCTCTTAGGAAACAGCCAGCCTATTTCGTATAGTACCTGCACTTAACCTTTTGGGAAAAATACGTCAGTTTACACTGGTAAATACAAATCGACTGACTCATTTTGAAAATGATTGAAAATTGATTTAAATGCACAAGGCATAAATATTTTTATTAACTTGGGATAATTATATAATATAAACTTGTGAACGATTTACATGCACTTATATCTCTGGTGGCCCGGGATCTGCTGTCCAGGCTAGAGATTAAATGACACACCACATTAAAGAGTTATACACGTCGGGTGTACGCCTACACCCCGTGCTCTGGTCGTGGCCATCTCGTAAGATAATGCCAAGGATATCCGGGACACGGTCAATAACCCCCCAAAGCCTTTAAGTAAGACAAGACTGTTTAAACGAAGTCGCACAAGCTATTCAAGACTGTACACCCATAAGGCGCAGGACTTGTGCGCCCGATCAAGCGGTATTTTAAATACCGTACCCCAAGCCCGTATAGGGAAAATAAGTCAAAATGTATTTACCTGAGCAAGTATGTAACACAAACGGTAAGTGTGGTAGCTTTTACTGGGCCTCCTAATCTGGAACAAAGGTTTATAATTAACCTATTAGATTCCTAACGGGTCTTTTATTTAAGCCTAAGCTTTGACCGGTTAGTTTTAAGAATGATACGGTTTACGCACGATTAAGCGAAAGACCGGATAGAATGTGATTTAGACCCGACAAGTTTGAATACTTGTATAATATGGGTATACTAAATACATTCTGGATTTTGAAATAAAAATGATATCGTTTGACCCGTTTCGGTTAATTTACGCAAACTAGTTACGTAAACCGAACCGAACGCGAAAAGGGCGATACGGGTAGCCAAAGGAATCAAATGCAAGTTTCCTGATATAATATGCTTTAAATATGATATAACATCAGTAAGTTATGTTCCATATTGCCCGGAATAAGTTTAAACTCAATTTATGCCTTGGAAGGGCATTTTGGTCATTTAAAAGGTTATAAAAGAGTAAAATTAGAAATCTGAGGTTCGGGTCTGGTTCATACAGAAAATATACTTAATTTAACATGTTATAACAGTAGGGTATGACCCATATACCAAACTTAACATTTAAAATCAAACTATGCACCGTAGGGGTATTTTAGTAATTTCACAAGGGCTAAAACTGCCAAAACTGGAAACCTGAGTTCAAAATATTATACTTACTGTTATTATATGAAAATATGTAATTTACATCAGTAGGTATAAGTCTTATAGGTTTAAAACAAGTACAACGCTTACTATGCGCTTAAAACGCTAAATATGCGATTTAGAGCCGTTTCCGGGTTTATATATGAAAGCTGAGATTTTTATATTTCCAAAAGGCTCAAAATAATTTATTTAACATTTAAAATCAGTAGAAAAAGGTTTCGGGTCAAAAGGATGTGTAAAACTCATTTTATGGCTTAAACGGTCAAAACCGACATAACCCGAAATAACTAGGCGATCTAGGATCCGTTCAGCCAAAAATTAATTAAAAATCATCAAAATTCCCAGAATATTATAATACATCAGTTGGTAAAAAGTTTTATACCAAAACGTGGCCAGAAATAGGTCATATGCGAAAAGGGCCGTTTATGTAAATTAAGAACATAGTTTTACGCTAATGGCCATAACTCAAAATCTGGACCACCAACTGATCCGAAATTTTCGGTGCAAGTTTATATATTAGAAATAAAGATTTCTACTCTTTCACTTTTCCAAAAATCACGTTTTATATCAAAAAGGGCAAAATAGTCAACTTTATGCATAAATCGGAAACATGCATTCGAATCGGCTAAGCATAGACTTAATCAACAAAAATTCCAGAAAGTTTTACCAAAATAAAAATGGTCAAAAATACTCTCCAATACAGATCTAAAACATGCATGTACGAATCCGAATCGATAGTCTACGAATTAGTCGTTTTATAGGACTTTCGGCTCCGATTCGTATTTATACTATAGATTGTCGAGTTGATCGTGGTAAAATACATTCTTATATTCATAATAAAGCTATCTATGAAGATCAAACAGATTGCATGTCATTTATTTTACCATTTAAGCTATTTTTCTCAAAAATCACTTCTGTTGACTTTTTAGAATCACGTTTGACTCGACAATTAGCATGCATGTAGTGGGATTCAGATAATACCCTTTAGAGGGTTTGTTTCCCACATAAATACCAACATATATCAGGTTTCAATTCGAGAAATGACTGATTGAAACTTGTTTAATCAGAAAGTCAAAGCTTATGAACAAACAGTTTGACTTTTAGCAATAATCAAAGCAAGAACGGATTGGAGATCGAATTAGAAGCTTACCAAGGTCCTATTGATGTTAAGCTAACACTAGAAATCGGCCTTGATGTCCAGAAATGCTTCAGAGATGCTTGAGAGCTTTTGCAAGTTTGGAAGTTCTTGTTCACAACACAAGTGTTTAGTAAAATGAGCTTTGGATCAGATTTAAAGCTGAATTGTTGATGTTTGCAAGGGGTTACTGTGGCCTAGGCATGCATGCAATGTTATTGGAGCTTTTGGGAGGTGAAAACAGCTGTTACCCACTTAATTTCGGACCCAAATCGCTGCTGTTCGCGGATTCTGCACCTGGGTTTATTGGCAGCTCCAAAGTTTGCCCATTTGTTGCAGTTTTGGTCCCTGTACTTTGGTTGCGATGATTTGGCCATGAATCTTGACTCGTAAACCCCCGAATCTGGTTTTTAAGAACCCTTGGACATTTACCAGCATGGTAATGTCCTCGTTTAACTTTGCGCTCGCCCGAAAAGCCATAAAATTCGACGTTGACGCTTTTAACCCCTCAAGTACGGTTTTGGCCATAACTTTCTCATATGATAACGAAACTTCATGAAATTTTTACCACATATTCTAGTGAGTATATTTTAGCTTTACAAAGCTTCGGGTTTGCCAAAAGATCACTCAGAGGTATAAATTCAACATGTTGACACTTTTAGCCCCTATAGTTACGGTTTTGGCCATAACTTTCTCATACGTTGACGAAACTTCATGAAATTTTAACCACACATTCTAGTGAGTATATTTTAGCTTTACGAAGCTTCGGGTCTGCCAAAAGTTCACTCAGAGGTATAAATTAAACATGTTGACACTTTTGGCCCCTATAGTTTGCAATACTTCACTTTTGTGCAATTTCCGCGTCGTATGATCCATGAACCATCCGTTTAAGGTTATAAACATTATGTAGGGTTATCATAGAGCCTATTTATCCATTGTTGACACTTTGGACCCTTACGTTCCATAGTTTTCACTGTTTGTCACTTTTAGTCCCTCTAAGGTATGTTTTCACATACCGGAACCTTATGACACGTGTCAAGACATTATTGGACGAAATTTTTCGAGGTGTTACATGTCAAAACAAGAAGAGCCATTTGTTGAGGTAAAATCTGAGAATTCAGGTTTAACAATGGATGATACAAATTTTCCACCATTGTTGAACAAGAATTCAAAATCACCCAAGGACCGTCAGGCTTGGGTGAAACTATTCAAATAGAAAAACCTGACTTGCCGGAGTTCCCAGGTTGGTAAGCGTGGAACATGAGTCGGCACATTTCTTGAGAAATTTCACTTTGGTGATTTTTCGACTTACATGTGGTAAATCAGGGACATTAAGTTGTACTTGATTTTCTACAAGTGATGTTTGAGATTTAAAACTAATATTGTAAAATTTGTTAAGTGATTAAAGAAGAACAACGTGATGAAATAACCCCGAATTTGTAAAATGACACACAAACTAATTTTCCAGAAAAACCATTTTGATTAAAACAAACTTAAGTGTTTTAAAATCTAAATGGGAAAATAGTTTGTTGTCAGGGGGAGTTCTGATTGTTTACGTCACAAGGATGACGAATTGAAGTGATTCGATATTAGTTTGTCACTTTATTTGTACAGTTTGTTTTCAAATTTTCCTTGAAAAATCAAAATTGAAACATATTTTGATTTTAGGGGGATACAAATTTATTAAAAAAATTTGAAAATTTGAAAATGTCAATAACATTGAAAAATAAAAAATGAGTTTTGTTGCCAATAAGAGGAAATGATAGTAAATCAGTGGACTATCACGGCATGCTAAAGATATGAAATGTCAAATGTGATAAACGGTTTCACTAATGATGTTTCGATAGGTTTTCACACATTTAGTAGATTTGTTCAGGATATAAACCTAAAATTTCAAACTTGTGAAATTTGTGGGGGACACTACTTGGATATATAGGTAACCCCTAAAATCTCGTTTGAAAAGTCTCTTATTCTGATATACTAGGTTTTTATACTCAATGATGTCTGGGGTATTATTCCGGGACTTCTGCTGAATGGAAGTTCTGACCTAGTCCTTGGATAATACTTTCCTCAAATGCTTGAAACATAGCATAAACCCTCAGCATGCAGATGAAACAATAAAATTGATAGTCGCTGCTATTGTATCTAAAAGATCCTCTAAAGGGGACATACCGTAAAGTCGAAGCTGAAATCTCTCTGCGCATACGGAAGTATCGACCTAAGATCCCTCGGCCCTCACATTACCTAATTTATGTACAGATATCATTGTAGTGTACTCACCTGTAAGACTGAATACTGAGATTCTGGATACGGGAGTATATTCAAAAGGTGGGACACATGAATGAGCTAAGTTCTTAAGACATCTAAATCGTATCTTGAATAGATTAAACTTTGTGTGAGAATTTAAGATGGGTCAGTATATCGAAAATCAAGGTGAGTCATTTGGAACTTAAAATGATTAAAGCTTAACGGTGCTAGTGATTTGTCTCATAAACTGATATGATCTTCTTACACAAACTCACAAAAATATTGTTTGTATATATTTGTTTACTGCATTTCATTTAAAACAAAAATTCAAAAAGATTTTTGACAACTGATGTTGAAGAGCTGATATTCATAATTCAAGTGTTAAACATGATGAACAGGATTGGGAGAATATGTTGAAAACTTTGAATGTCATATACGAATGTTTTTAAAAAAAAATTGTGTGCTTTGTTAATCAAGGTAATTCATTTGAACTTGATGTAACTAATATGTTTGTTGAATAAATGATGTCTACCAGTAAGTTTATTAAATTTAAATGTTATAAATTTGTGAAACTTATGTTGAGGTAGAGAATGTGCAGGTTAAACAGGTTTGAACTTCATCATTCCCACGGAAGCTAAATGTCAAAGCTTGAACAAGATATCTCAGATTCTAGCATATCGAGAGGGGGAGTCTGTGAAATGGGGAGTCTGGATCAACTGTCAAAGGGGAGTTTGAAGATAGAGCTAGGTTGTGATCCTAAACCATGTGAAGAAAGAATGCTTATGATATGAAGACAGAAAGTAAGCGAAAAGACCAAGACTACAGACTCGGAGCTGAAGCCTTCGTCAACATCTGAGGGGGAGTCTGTTGATGCATGGAATGTCTGTGGACTACGTCTACATTAAGTCTTAGGTCAAGATAGGTCAACATAGGAGCTAGAAAGTCAAAATTATGTTTTATGTTGTAGTTTCACTTTTATGTACATAGGGTAAAAATAGTTTCGCTTATGTGTACATATAGTTCCGCTTATGTGGTCATCAGGTAGTTCCGCTTTTATGTCACTAGGTAGTTCTGCTCATATGGTAGTCCATATGAGCGAAACCTGCTGCCCTATAAATACCTGATGTTGTAATTCATTTGTGGTTGTTGGAGCGGAACTTGATCATTGCTTGTGGTAACGAAACTCTGTCAAATTGTAATCAGAAAGCATCAATAGAGAAGAACTTAAAGAGGAAAAGCTGTGTAACTTCATGTGCATTGATTCCGCCTTTATATGTGAAGATGAACGTTCTCAACTGACTGTTTAGGGTCAGAACACGGTCCAACAAGGGAGTATCTTTACAATTTAATATTTATGTATATTATTTTTATTATAATTGTGACCCATTTCCTACACCGGATACTTCAGTTAGGTTTCAGCTGACATACGCCCATAGATTCCATTTAACAAACCTAACTGATCTCTTTAGTTATTTATGAGTAACTAGTAGAAATAAAAAAAACCAAGCTACGACTTGTCATCTGAGGTAGAATTAAATACAAATCACATTTCGTATACAAACTATAGGAACCATTTAAAAAGTGTTATGTGTTGTCCAATCAATTATAGATAAATGGTAAATAATAACGTAAATAATATCAATTGTATTGTATTCTCTATAATTATGTTAACAAGCAATTAATTCTTTATTTGGATATTTCTTTTGTTTTCAATGCTGATATCAATCACATATGTGCTAAAATCAATTATCTTGATTAATTATCATGTACTAATATAATTTAAAAGTGCTACTTTTATCTATGTATTGTTTTAGTATGTGCTAATTAAACTTTTTTAAGTGCTAGGATCTGTTCTCATGATTTTAATAATCTCAATTATTGCCCATTGGCCGGCTGTAACACCCCGTATTTTCCAAATGTCAAAGTCAAAGTCAAATGTTGACTATTATTGGAATTAAAGTTAATTAAATTTTTATTTTGTATTATGTTGAGTAAGTGTTGTATAATCAAACTAATCGATCGATAATCTAACTACGAATCGACGACCGACTTTGAATAATAGGAAGTAACAATGCAATAAAGTTAATCAATCAATAATCAAGCTAATCGAATCAATCATCGAACTCGAATACGGGAAATTTGGTACTTTTATACGTGTGTGTGCGCCTTACGTGTTACTTGTGCATGTTTATTTTACGTTGTTATGTGTGGTGAATCAATCGAATCAAATCGAAACTCGAAGGATAATCGAACTCAATCGAAATCGAACCCGAATTATGAAGTAAGAATGATTGTATGTTAGATATAGTGGTTGGGATTAAAAGTAATTTGATCAGGAACTCTATCATACTCAAATCATCGTCCATCGAAATCAAAATATCAAAAATCGTCGCGAAACGCTCGAAAAGGAACTTCCTGATCGAACAGGACCACTGATCGAACAGGCTAGCCGATCGAACATGCTGTTCGATCGAGCAACCCATTCGACCAGGAATCCTAGCCGATCGGTTGAGCCTTTCCTCTTTTGGAAGCCTATAAATAGGGTTGTCATTGTCATCTTTACCACTTTTGGAAAGCTCTGACCGACCAGCCCTTGTTCTTTACTATTTCTCCGATTTCTCTCCGATCCGGTAAGTTTTTCACTCTAAATCTTGTACGATCTTGTTCATTTAATGATTCTACACCTTTCTATCTTTCAGAACTTGGATTTTAACCGTTAAATCACCAAGATCTAGGTGTTCTTGGGTGATGTCATCATGGTGTTCTTCAAGAACATCAAGTTTTGGCATCATTCCACCATGATTAGCTTAGATCTAGCCGATTTCCACATAAATAAACTAGAATCTATCAAAGATACTAACACTTCACGGTGGAAAAGATTGAAAGACGGGTTTTTCAACTATCTTTCAACTCTTTTACACTCCACACTCTAAAACCGGTAAAAACGGAACTTGAACCCACTCACAAATCATCCTAAACAAGCACATGGTTCAAGATTCGGATTCTACCACAAGGTTCACCGATTCCGGGTTAAACGTTAAACTAAAGTTCCGAACAGTTCACTGGACGGACTTGGGTGATTCCTGCCCGAACCAGTGAACCAAGTAAGAACCTATGTTTTGTGGTTCAACTCGTTATCAAACTACCTCAAAATCACATCAAGTTAACCAAAACAACCAAGTGTTAGAAGATAGGCTAACCAGGTCAGAAATGCTGGCCGAACGGTTAGGCTGTTCGACCGAACAGCCCAACCGAACGGACTACCCAGCCGATCGACCGGGCCAGCCGATCGGCTAACACATGGACCCATAATTTCACGAAGTGTGGTATTGACGAAGTGATGTTTGATCAACTACGCCATTCGATTGTAACATTACTCATCGAATCATGAGATATTACACTTCAACACTGAGCCTTTTCGAAACATTGGAATGTCACTCGATCGAGCATGCCACCCGATCGAGTGGCACATTGCCAAATTGATTACACTGAGGTGACTAACCGATCGGTTGGGCTAACCGATCGAACAGACCGTTCGATCGACCGACTTGAAAGGTAAGAACACTTCAATGTTTTCATATGCTGCAACTAAAACTTCAAAAGTTCAAACCATCATACACAAACACATCCTTTCCTAAAGGAAGAAACAATCCACTCGAAAGGACCAGCCGATCGAGCCTACCGGTCGATTGAATGGGAATGTTCAAACGGACTTTCAATCCGAACGAACAGCCCGTCCGATCGAACTAGCTGTCCGATCGACCGGCCCAATCGACCCACTTCCTTTTGTTTGCATTTCCGCGTTACTCATCTTTGTACTATCGAACTATTCGGGCTAACCTACTCTCAGCGCTCCCTTCAATCCATACCAAATCACTGTGAGTATACTCGAACCCTTTTTGCTTTTAGCACTTTTGGGTGTTACATACGTTACCTATCAAATCACATTCAAACACAAACTATTTGAACGCTAACCTAATCGCATGTGCTACTTGACTAAATGATTGCTGTTTATTATGTATACACGTGGAGTGCTATCTACCTGCTTTAGCAACATAGTACTATAGTTTGGACTCAGCACCCGTTCACACGGGGGTTGCTAAGGACAATTACTTGCATGGATTACGGTGGTAATCATGTATTGCGAACTGTCTCAGACAGTCAATCCGCAGTCATTGGTACCGATGGTCCCATGTCGATAATTAACATGCATCGTTTTCCTCTGTGTACGTGCCTGATTATGCGTAAACTATTCGAACTCTATATGATATTATCAAACTTGTGTGCTCACCTTTACATTATATGTATTGACTTTATTTTAACGTATGTGACAGGTGTTTAAGGTGTTAGCTTGCTAGGAAAGCGAGGCTTAAATAAGTTTCTAGAAGCCCCCAACAAATAGTTATCGGCCCTGAACAAGCTCCTGGGTCATAATTTATCTGTAGATCTTGTCCACTGGCATTATAGCCAGGGGAGTCAACAGAATAGGGGTCTAGAAGCAGATAAACAATTGGTTTGTAATAATATTTGAATCTGAGTTGTCGAAACAGTGATATTTGTTTGGATGTTTTTCTGTAATGACTTGTTATTTAATTTGGGATACGGTATGGGACGTATCATTTAAACTGAATTTGTATGATAGTTGTTGTGGAAACTTCTGGACAATCTGTTTCGCTCAGTGCCGCGCCCCGATGATTCCGCCATCGGTTGGGGTGTGACAGATTGGTATCAGAGCCATAACTATAGGGAATTAGGTTAGACACGACCTAGTCCGGGTCGCTGTCTTAGAGACCTAGACTATAGCTAAGAACCAAAAGACCAAGTTTATGTGTTTACTCATGTTATTCCTTGTTATCACTGCACTCGAATTTCAATCAAGGTCAGCAATTTAGACAGGATTAGGTGTGAAAACCGTAAACTCCTGGCTAAGTTGTCTGATTTATGCCGATTATTTATGTATATCTCATTATTTTCACCAACAAACGGGGAGAATTATACCAAATCAGGGCTGAAACCCGCATTTTGATGCAAATATTCCCAGAATTTTCTTAAAACAAGGAAGAAATTGCTAAGCTAGGGGTGAAAACCTTAACCTTGGCAATTGTTCCGAGCTATATTTCATCTCACCAAGACATTCGACGGACTCCAACGACCTGAACTCACAAGTATGACCTAGGAAACACGTGCGTAATGCCCAAGAACTGAGGCAGAAACACGATTCCTAGAGTCGAAAGTGACGACAAGTCCACTGAGAATAGTCGAATCGCCTTGGTTAGTCCATGTCTAGTAGCCGCAGACAATCTACCTCGTGATTTTTGCTTGTTACTTCGTTGAATTTATATGTTTTACCTGTTTACGTGCTTATATCTCCGATGGTTATTCGATTTTGTTATCAATCAGCACGACTCATAATGTTGTTCCATTTCGAATCAATTCTCAGCTAAGGCAATCTAGACGATATTGTCATGTTACATTGCGCTATACGACTAGGTTAGACGATACAATATAATGCTACTCGATACACTGCACGAACAACACTCGACTTGGAAGTTTAGGTTTCTGTTTTCTGACTACCTCTGTGCTAAATGCGTATGTGTTTAGATGTTCTGTGCTCTACTTGCTTACATGCTTCTATGATTATGTGAATTCCGTGTCTTGTGCCTAATTGTTACGTGTTATATGCTTCGGCGTGATTCTAAGCTTTAGTAATCTAGACTTGTGAGGTGAGATCCGATTTCGTTGTGTTGAGCCCTGTGGTGATGTCTATTGCAGACCATGTCGTCATCATCTATGTCTCGCCAACATCTTACCCGTCAGGAGAAGAGAGACCGACGTCTTGCTGCGATCATCTCCAAGACTGTAGCAAAAGCAGTAAGCGAGGTGTATGAGAACGCGAGCAAATCGTCCGAGGAATCTCGAGCTGATGTTCCCAAAGATTCCAACAAGACTACTTTTAGCTTTAAGCAATTCAAGGCGTGTGGGCCAAAGGAGTTCACCGGTGAGGATGGCCCCACAGCCATGTTTCATTGGTTCGACTCGGTGGAAGTCACCCTCCGACAAAGCGGATGCCCCGAAAATCTCCGTACTCTCAACGCGACTGGCGTCTTCCAGTCTCGTGCTTTGGACTGGTGGACCGCGGAGCGAAACAAGCGTGGGAACGACGCAGCCTACGAGCTGACGTGGGAGGAATTGAAAGCAATCATGATCGACGAGTTTTGTCCTCCTCACGAACGCCAAAAGCTGGAGGATGAATTTTGGGTTATCAAGCAGAAGGAAGAAGACAACGCTGGTCTCACCGCTCGCTTCAAGCAGTTGAGCATCATCTGTCCCGATCAGCTCAAGACTCCAGAAATGACCATCAGGAAGTACATCCGCGCTCTTCCCGACTGTGTAGCGGATTTTGTCCAAGCCTCTAAGCCAGCATCAATCGAGGAGACTTACCTTCTTGCCGCTGAGATTAACGACAAGCGGGTGAAGTCTGGGTTTTGGGATAAGCAAGCCAAGTCCCTGCATCAAGTCACAACGGCATCAACCGACAACACCACTGCTCAAACCTCCAAGTCTTCAAGAAGGAGGAAGAAGAACAAGAGTTGCGCTGCCGCAACCACTGCTGCTCCTCTTTAGTCTGTACCAGTTCAGCAGCAGCAACCACAGCGCTCAGCTCCAGTGATCAATGCACCGCCAGCGAAGCGTGCATATACCGGCCCCCATCCACTCTGCCCAACGTGTTCTTATCACCATCCAGTGGGTGTGGCTTGCCGATTCTGCGCTCACTGCAATCTCTACGGGCATTTCACTGCGAACTGTCGCTATGGTCCCCGTCAAGCTCAAGCTCAAGCTCAAGCCGCTGTTAATCAGGCTCTACTCCCTGCCCCACAAGGTCAACCAGCAGCTCAAGCACCAGCAGCCAATGTTCGAACCTGCTTTGCATGTGGTGACCCTAACCACTTCGCAAACCGGTGCCCGAACAGGGTAGTCAAGCAAGAGCCCCAACAGCCCCAACAGCAGCAACAACAGCAGCCTCAGCAACAACAGCAAGCAGCCCATGCCAGAACCTTCAACATCAACGCACGTCAGGCTCAAGCTGAAAACAACGTGGTCAATGGTACGTTCCTTGTGAATGGTATATATGCATCATGTTTGTTTGATACTGGAGCCGATAACTGCTTTGTGTCGTTTGAATTCGAGAAGCTCCTTAGTCGTAAGCGCTCTTATCTTTCGTCGTCATTCGAAGTCGAAGTTGCTACTGGAAGAACCATCGCTGTTAATTCTGTACTCCGTGATTGTACTCTAGAGCTCAACAATCACATTTTCCCCATCAACCTTATTCCGATGCAACTCGGAAGTTTCGACGTCATCGTAGGCATGGACTTTCTTCGCGAAAACCATGCTGAAGTTGTGTGCTTCGATAAGATGATTCGATTCGTGCTTGCCAGTGGTGATATTCTATGTGTTTATGGTGAAACTGCTACGAAAGGTCTCAATCTCATGTCGTGTATTCAAGCCAGCAAGTATCTCCGCAAGGAATATCGAGCCTTGTTGGCCAACATTGTAGTAGCGGAGGAGGGAAAGAAAAAGAAAGTTGAAGTCAAAGACGTCCCAGTGGTCCGTGAGTTTCCTTAGGTGTTCCCTGATGATCTCCCTGGATTACCTCAAAGTCGTGATATCGACTTTCGAATCAACCTTATTCCTGGAGCTAACCCCGTTGCCAAAGCGCCTTATCGACTCGCTCCATCCGAAATGCGCGAGCTATCGAACCAACTCCAGGAACTACTCGAAAAAGTTTTTATTCGCCCGAGCACCTCTCCTTGGGGCGCGCCAGTCCTTTTCGTCAAAAAGAAGGATGGGTCGTTCCGGATGTGCATCGACTATCGGGAGCTGAATAAGCTAACCATTAAGAACCGATACCCCCTACCCCGAATTGACGATTTATTTGACCAGCTACAAGGTGCGCAGTGTTTCTCGAAGATCGATCTACGCTCAGGCTATCATCAGTTGCGGATTCAAGAGGAAGACATACCCAAAACCGCTTTTCGAACCCGTTATGGCCATTACGAATTCGTTGTTATGCCTTTTGGGTTGACGAACGCACCCGCGGTTTTCATGGATCTGATGAATCGCGTATGTAAGCCCTTCCTAGACCGTTTTGTCATCGTGTTCATTGAAGATGTCTTGATCTATTCCAAGTCGAAGACCGAACACGCTCAGCATCTACGTTTGGTTCTCGAGTTACTTCAGGGGAATCAACTCTACGCCAAGTTCTCCAAGTGTGAATTTTGGCTGGAGGAGGTTCAATTTCTGGGTCACATCGTGAACAGCCAGGGCATACACGTCGATCCCGCGAAGATTGAAGCAGTTAAAGGTTGGATTACGCCTAAGAACCCGTCCGAGGTTCGCTCTTTTCTCGGATTAGCGGGTTATTACCAACGATTTATCGAAGGATTCTCCAAAATCGTTGTGCCGCTTACCGCTCTTACTCATAAAGACAAGCCTTTTGTGTGAGGAACCGCGCAGGAGATTGCCTTCCAAACCCTCAAACATATGTTGTGCAATGCACCAATTCTTACACTGCCCGACGGAAGCAATGACTTCGTTGTCTATTGTGATGCTTCAAACCTTGGTCTTGGCTGTGTCCTCATGCAACGAGACAAGGTTATAGCCTACTCATCTCGACAGCTCTGTTGGTGCAGTTGTCTGTCGACTACATCTTAGTTCGAGTCTCAGGGTAGGGCTGATTGTATAGTGAACGGTAAACGAGAAATCTTGTAATGTTGAGGGCCGCTTATAGGGTATAGAGTGGATCGCTTATATGGAAATCATGGTGGATCGCTCATCTGGCTGATGTTTAGATCGCTCATATGGACTTGTCCATATGAGCGGCCCATGTTTTCTATATATAGGTTCACATAAGCGATTCCAGGGGTAGTCTTGTGTGTGAGTTTTCCAAGGTGTAAAGGCGAAGCCCTGTCCGATTGTCTCCACAAGCTTGTAATTTGACATATAATCAATATAGGAGATGTTAAAGAGTGAAATCAAGCTTTACGAAGACTAATTCAATGAATTCCGCCTCTGAATTAGTCTAAGATCTCTTCTGAATGAATCATCGGGTCAGCAAACGATCCTACATGTGGTATCAGAGCTCAGGAGGAAGAGTTCTTACCGTTTAGCTTGATTTTTACTCGAAGTTCTCACTTCTACACCTTCTTTTTCTGATTCGGGAAGATTTCACGGTCGGAATTCGTTCAAATTTTCACATATTATGCGCAATAGTGTTTAGACAAACCCTTGAAAGTTTGGTATTGAAATTCAAAGAAATAGTGGGTTAAATTGATGTCCGAAATTGAATCGCTTTTCTGAACTTCTCTGGACCGCTCGAAATTAATTAGTTGAATCGCTCATCCGGACGTGTTTTGGATCGCTTATTCAGTCTAATTACTCTGGACCGCTCGAAACTAATTGTTCTTGGACCGCTTTTTCAGACAGAGTTGAACCGCTCATACTGTTTGATCTTGGACCGCTTGAACAATATCTTTCTGGACCGCGTATTCAAACAATTGGAACCGCTCGAAAGAAAATCTTGGACCGCCCATACGAACAAATTCTGGATCGCTCGTTTTAACCAATTAGACCGTTCATCTGGATTGGGTTGAATCACGTATTTGACAAATTTATTGAATCGCTCCAACGACATCTTATTGGTCCGCTTATTTGAACAGTGTTTGGACCTCTTTAAAACTAGTTGCTGGATTTGTGAAAAATGACGATGGTATTTGACGAAAGAGAAAATGATTTTGTTGGAAGGATAAATAATTTTGGGAGATATCGTACGAGGTTTTTTGATCAAGATGATAAACATAGTTGGACTCTCAGACTTGAAAATTTTGCTTGTCAACAGAATGAGAGTTTGAAAGAGATGGAAAAAAGATTTGATTATATGATGGAGAAGTTAAAATCATTTGATATAAATTTGACAGATACTGAAAAGACGTTAAGGTTGGAGGTTGCTTTACCTGCTGAATGGGATGATGTTTTAAAAGAGTTAAAACAAAAACCTAAATTCTCGAAATTACATCCATCTGATTTCATCAATAAACTTCAAAAACGTTATTATAAAAATTTTGGTAAAAAGAAGATATTGATGAATAGAGTAAAAGAGAATCTAGAAAGACTGAATCTGGGAAATCTAGATAAAATCAATTTGGATGTAATTACTGAGATTGACAAGAGAATTTGTATATGTTTTGGTGCAAAACAAAACATGAGATATGATTATAAAAGAGGATGTTATATTGATGAAAATTTAAAACCTCTTGATTTTGTAAAAATTGTTTGTGCAGGTACGTACAAGAAAGAAACAAAGGAAATATCAGTAAAGGATGTAGAATCTGTGGAGAATGAAACTTCAAGTTCTGTATCAGCATGCTCAAAATGTGATCGCTTCAAGACTGAAAATGACAAACTCTTGAAGGATGCGGAAAGTTTGACATCAGAAGTCAAGAAGTTAGAAGATATGAAGCAAGCTGATGATAAACAGATTCTTATGGTTCAAGAAAATTATGAGAAGTTGAAAGCTGAAAATGACAAACTGTTGGTTGGTTTGAACAGTTTGACATTTGAAAACACGAAGTTAAAAGAAAAAGAAAAGGTTTTTGAAGAGAAAATTAAGAATTTTGAAATTGAAAAAGCAAAAGGTGAAAAAGAATTTCAAAATCAACTGAAAATTCTTGAAGATGGGAGAAATGTTTTTAGCCAAAACAACATTGAGAAGCAAAAACTGATCAATTCACATCTTCAGAAAATTCTAAATTTAGAAAAAGAATGTGAATGTGCTAGAAAGAAAATAAAAGAGCTTGAAAAAGAGTTTGAAAGCAAAAGGAAATCGTCAGAAGATGAGGATTTCTGGATTAAGCTTGAAAACAAAAATCTGAAAGCGAACGAATCAAAATTTCAGGAACAGATAAAAGTTTTGATGAATGAAAAATCTGTTCTTGAAAATTTGAAAAATGAAAATGAAAATTCAATCAAGTCTCATCTTGAAAGAATATCTCAGTTTGAAAAAGAAGCTGAGAATTCCAGAAACAAGATTGATGAACTTGAAAAGAAATTGATAGGTTTTGTGACTTCATCAGATAGTTTGAAGTTTCCTTGTCCAAAACCAATCAATTCTGTTCCAGTGAGTGACAAAGTCACAAACTTTGATCATGTCAAAGTTGAAGGTTGTGATGGAAAATCTGATGATAAAAGGATTAAAATTGAAAAACAAAAAATGATTTTAAACTTAAAAGGAAAATCTCAGAAATCTGTTCTACAATCGACTGAAAAAGGTGAATGTTCTAAACAGAAACCTTTGAAGAAGAAAGTGGAACAGAAACAAAAAGATAGTAAAAGGTCATCAGATCGATCATCCAACCATAGTGCTCAAAAGCTAAATCCATCAGATTTGAGAAAAGAATATCACCAAGTCAAACAATGTTTTGATCTAAGTGTTTGGACTAAAAATGGTGATAGGTATGATAACAGAGTGTGTTATAGCTGCGGTTATCATGAACACATTGCTGTTAACTGCCGGTATTGGAGTTATGAGACCAGGAGGTGCTTTAATTGCAACATCAAAGGTCACATTGCCAGAGATTGCCCAAGGAAATCTAATGAAAGATTGAGGGTTAATTCTCAGAAAATGGCAAAGATTCCAGTCAAAGTCAAGCCCCAGGAACAGAAGGTTTTGAAACCTAAAGTTCAAGAACAGTCAACTAAAGAAAAGAAAGTTAAACTTTCACAGGGGCAGAAAGACAGACTGAGGAAAAAGAGGAAGAAAGCAAGAGAATATCTCGAAAAGATTTTATCCTCGGGTTCACCAAATAGAAAGAGTAAAAGTTCTGATGAATCAACTTCCTCGATGGCAAAGTCTAGCAAGACAGATTCATCAGATACAAATCTGAGGACTAAAGAGGAAAAGAAGAAGAAGGGAAAGATCGGCGATGAATCTGACAGGTTAAAGTCAGACAAGCCACCTTCAGGCAATGATTCTGGTTCGTTAAAACCAGGGGAGCCATTGGTTGAGGTAAAAAAGGAGAATTCAGGTTTAACAATGAATGATGCAAATTTTCCATCATTGTTGAACAAGAATTCGAAATCACCGAAGGACCGTCAGGCTTGGGTGAATCTGTTTAAATGAAAAACCTGACTTGCCGGAGATCCCAAGATGGTATCGTGGATCATGAATCGGCACATTTCTTGAGAAATTTCACTTTGGTGATTTTTCGCTTTACATGTGGTAAATCAGGGACATTAAATTGTACTTGATTGTCTAGAAGATGGTTTATGGTAAAACTGGAAATGATAAATCTTTAAAATGTTTGAAGAAAACAAGATGAAGAGATAACCCCTAACCTACAAATGGTTGGAACACAAACTAATTTTTCCGGAAAAACCATTTTGATTGAAACAAACTTAAGTGTTTTGAAATCACAAATGGGAAAATAGTTTGGTGTGAGGGGGAGTTCTGATTGTTTTTGCTCAAGAATGATGAATTGAGGTAATTCACATTATGTTGTCATATTTCTTGTATAGTTTTTTTTCAATTTTTCCTCAGAAAATCAAAATTGAAACATATTTTGATTTTAGGGGAAGTAAAAAAATTGAAAAATGAAAATGAGTTTTGTTGCAAAAAGAGGAGATGATAGTACATCGGTGGACTATCACAACATGCTAGAGATTTGTAAATTCAAAAATGTTTTTTTTATACAAGTCTTACTAATGATGTGTCAGTAGACTTCACACAGTTAGTAAATTGTATTCGAGATATAAACCTAAATTCAAACTTACTTATTTTGTGGGGAACACTACTTGGATATATAGGTAACCCCTGAAATCTCGTTTGAAAGGTTTCTTATTTTGAAATACTAGTTTCTTATACTCAAATGATGTCTGGGGTATTATTCCGGGACTTCTGCTGAACGGTAGTTCTGACCTAGTCCGAGGCTAATACTTGTTGAAATATGCTTGAAACATAGCATAAAGCCCTCAGCTGATTAGACAATAAAATTGATGATCAGTTGTTGTAGCTGAAAAGATCCTCTAAAGGGGACACACTGCTAAGTCGAAACTGATATCACTCTGCTGAACGGAAGTTCTGACCTGAGATCCCTCAGTCTTCGCATTTTTCCCCTAATTTATATACAGATATCATTCGTAGTATACTTACCTGTAAATTAGAATATTGAGATCTGGATACGGGAGTATATTCAAGAGGTGGGACACGCAAATAAGTCTAAGTTCTAAAACATTAAATACGTATCTTGAATCAATTGAAAATTTGTGTAGAGGTTTAAGTGGACAACAATACTGACAATCAGAAGTAAATTTGATTTTAACATTTACTGATTAATCAAGATCAACGGTGTTGGTGATATGTCTCAAACACCGATATGATCCTCTTGCACAATCTCTCAAAAATAGTGTTCATTTTTGTATTTCATTGATTTCAAAAATACAAAAAATGTTGTATTTTTGTTTGAAATCTGAAAACAACAAAAAGATTTTCGACAACAGAGTGCGAAGAACTGATTTTCAACATTCCAAATGCAATCCATGTTGAACTTGGGAGAATGTGTTAAATTGTGAAGATTTGAAATGCAAAATTGGTTCATTAACTTGATGACTAAGTTGAATGGTAACCTACAGTTTAATCTTCATAATTTTTCTTATACAATGTGTTGATTCGTTAAGTTGAATTACAAATTGTGTTGTTTTGTGATAGTGTATTTGAGTTATGCAGGTTTCTGATCCTGTTGCTGCGGATAGCCACAGAGAAAGCCAGGAGTTGATTTCAATGGTGATAACGATTTCCAGACAGAGAGCCCAGCATGATGATAGGGGGAGTCTGATGAAAGTCAGAAGCCAGAGAAAGATCCAGGCAATGATCACAGGAGGAAGTTCCTGAAAAAGTTTTGATTCCAGGCTGAGTTCCTGAAGAAGACCGAACATGATTGAGGTGCTATGAATGATTGAAGACTCTCACTGAAGATTCCGTCAACATTCAAGGGGGAGTCTGTTGGTGCAGTTGTCTGTCGACTACATCTTAGTTCGAGTCTTAGGGTAGGGCTGATTGTATAGTGAACGGTAAACGAGAAATCTTGTAATGTTGAGGGCCGCTTATAGGGTATAGAGTGGATCGCTTATATGGAAATCATGGTGGATCGCTCATCTGGCTGATGTTTAGATCGCTCATATGGACTTGTCCATATGAGCGGCCCATGTTTTCTATATATAGGTTCACATAAGCGATTCCAGGGGTAGTCTTGTGTGTGTGTTTTCCAAGGTGTAAAGGCGAAGCCCTATCCGATTCTCTCCACAAGCTTGTAATTTGACATATAATCAATACAGGAGATGTTAAAGAGTGAAATCAAGCTTTACGAAGACTAATTCAATGAATTCCGCCTTTGAATTAGTCTAAGATCTCTTCTGAATGATTCATCGGGTCAGCAAACGATCCTACAAGCTCAAAATCCACGAGAATAACTATACAACCCATGACCTCGAGCTAGGCGCAGTTGTCTTTGCATCAAAGATTTGGCAACACTACCTGTATGGCACCAAGTGTACGATCTTCACCGATCACAGGAGCTTACAACATATCTTTGATCAGAGAGAACTCAATATGCGTCAACGCCGATGGGTAGAACTCCTCAACGATTATGACTGCGAGATTCGTTATCACCCAGGCAAGGCGAATGTAGTTGCCGACGCGCTCAGCAGAAAGAATTATGTGCTCGGTGTCCGGAACACCCAAGCACAATATAACCTCGAAACTCTCATCTGTGAAGCCCAACATGCCTGCTTTAATGAGCGTACATTGAAGAAAGAGAGGATTCATCACGATGGAGCTCATCTTATAAGCAAAGCCAATGGGATATTCTACTATCTAGATTGAATCTGGATCCCGAGGAGGACCGATTTGCGAAAGATTATCATGAACGAAGCCCTCAAATCCCGATACTCCATTCATTCCGGTGCTGACAAGATGTATCAGGATCTTCGCTACAAGTACTGGTGGCCGGGGATGAAACGGGATATTGCTCTTTATGTTGGTAGCTGCTTAACCTGTGCAAGAGTTAAGGCTGAACATCAAAGACCATCTGGCTTACTCAAACAACCGCTGATACCTACATGGAAGTGGGAGAGCATAGCTATGGACTTCATAACTAAGCTTCCGACCACGCCATCAGGTCACGATAGTATTTGGGTTATAGTCGACCGTCTAACCAAATCAGCCCACTTTCTGCCAATACGAGAAGACTATAAGGTGGCCAAACTAGCCCAAATCTACACCGACGAGATCATTCGGAATCATGGTACGCCTCGAGACATCATCTCTGACCGTGATGCTCGGTTTACTTCGAGATTGTGGGAAACATTTCAAGCGGCCCGTCCGATCGAACCAGCTGTCCGATCGACCGGCCCAATCGACCCACCTCCTTTTGTTTGCATTTCCGTGTTACTCATCTTTGTACTATCGAACTATTCAGGCTAACCTACTCTCAGCGCTCCCTTCAATCCATACCAAATAACTGTGAGTATACTCGAACCCTTTTTGCTTTTAGCACTTTTGGGTGTTACATACGTTACCTATCAAATCACATTCAAACACAAACTATTTGAACGCTAACCTAATCGCATGTGCTACTTGACTAAATGATTGTTGTTTATTATGTTTACAAGTGGAGTGCTATCTACCTGCTTTAGCAACATAGTACTATAGTTTGGACTCAGCACCCGTTCACACGGTGGTTGCTAAGGACAATTACTTGCATAGATTACGGTGGTAATCATGTATTGCGAACTGTCTCGGACAGTCAATCCGCAGTCGTTGGTACCGATGGTCCCATGTCGATAATTAACATGCATCGTTTTCCTCTGTGTACGTGCCTGGTTATGCGTAAACTATTCGAACTCTATATGCTATTATCAAACTTGTGTGCTCACCTTTACATTATATGTATTGACTTTATTTTAACGTATGTGACAGGTGTTTAAGGTGTTAGCTTGCTAGGAAAGCGAGGCTTAAATAAGTTTCTAGAAGCCCCCAACAAATAGTTATCGGCCCTGAACAAGCTCCTGGGTCATAATTTATCTGTAGATCTTGTCCACTAGCACTATAGCCAGGGGAGTCAACAGAATAGGGGTCTAGAAGCAGATAAACAATTGGTTTGTAATAATATTTGAATCTGAGTTGTCGAAACAGTGATATTTGTTTGGATGTTTTTCTGTAATGACTTGTTATTTAATTTGGGATACGGTATGGGACGTATCATTTAAATTGAATTTGTATGATAGTTGTTGTGGAAACTTCTGGACAATCTGTTTCGCTCAGTGCCGCGCACCGATGATTCCGCCATCGGTTGGGGTGTGATACCGGCAACGGTTCCAATTTCAAAAATTCCCACTAGCGGTCCCATCTTTTCACATGTTGGCCTTCAATGGACCCTAACTAACAGAACGTTAACTCTGTTAGTCTCCGGTCGCCGAAAAAATGTTTTTGGTCGGAAAACTCCCACTACAAACAAAAAGCCATTTAGTGGCACACATTTTTAATGGCATTTAGATTTTGTGCCACAATTTAGGTTTTTAACGACACTTTGTGTATGCCATACTTGCTTAGAGCCCACTTTTAGTGACATTTAAGTTTTATGCTACTAATATAGGTTTTCTATGACACTTTGTATATACCACTTAAAATATCAAATGATTATTATGAGAATTTCCCTCTTTTCCACACCCTCTCATTCGTGAAATGAGAATGGAACAATAGAGCTTTAAACCCTGAATATAACGAGATTTTCCTTTCACCCACAAGATGACTCATTAAGGGGGTGTTTGTTTTTTCAGAAAAAAAATCTCTTTTAGCCTCTTATGTATGCGTCGCGCAAACGTTTAGCTTTGCAGGCCGTTTATTTTTTAGAAAACATTTCATTAAAAAATGTCTTCAAACCTCCGCGCGTCCTCTTTCCCACGCGGACATGGTCCAATGTCTTCGCCCCTCTTCCAACCTCTTCCAACCCTCTCTCCAATGGTGGTGGTTAAACTCCCCAACGCAAATTTCTCAAGCTCTCACTCATAACACACACAAGCACACACACATCAACTGTCACACCCCAAGCGATGGCGGAATCATCGGGGCGCGACACTAGGCGAATCAGATTGCTCAAGAGAATCCATAACAACTATATTGCGATAATATTTATTACATTCGTTATCCCATACTAACAAATAATACAATCACATAAGTCATCACAGATTTCTTGTCCTCTCGAACCATTCAAATCCGCCAACCTAGATTTTAGGTGAGTTTCTAGACTTCCTAGCTTGTTTTGACGACTAAACCTGCAACATACGTTAAAATATTAACAATACAAAAGTATTGGCGAGTATACAGGTTTGATATGTAATAGTATATTAGATTAAAAGTGCTGTGAATTTCCACATGCATAAACGTAATACACGACATATATACTCACAAAACTGATACTACCAGCTAAGTCCTCGATGCTCGATTTTTCGATGGCATAACTAGACCCCGTCGGGCACAATAGTACTATACTAGCCGTGGTGGGACGTCACGAGTATAAGTCCTAGCATACATGCAACTAGCATCACGTATATCTATGCAGACAGTTATTCGCAAGTGATAAATTGACCAATTGAATCATTCGTTTGATAAGTTCGATTTATAAGGAACGTATGTTACACCCAAAATTCGTTAAAAAGGGGTCAAGTATACTCACAGTGCGTATTTGGTTGGATTGACGGGATAATGCTTGAGAATGCCCTGATTTCAGACAGATTACATGAGTATTGGATAGCGCGTTAAATGATAGCGGAATACACGGAACTGCACGAACAATCAGATCAAAGATTGGCCCATTCGGATGGGCTGCCCGATTGGATGAGTTGTCTGATCGGATGGGCTGTCCGGTCGGTTGGGCTGTTCGATCGGCTAGCCTGTCCGATCGGTTGGGCTGTCCGATTGACTGGCCCTTCCAATTGTTTTCGACAATTTTGCATGTTTTCGGTGGTTTTGGTCGAGACGTTTGCTGGGACGCGTTAAACAACTGAAATTCCATCAAAACCAGCTTGTTCTATCGGCCGGGAATCACCTCGTTCCATCAGAACTTGTCGTTCTTGGCGGTTTCCCTTGTTTAACCCGAAATTGGTTGTTTCATCGTTAGGAATCAGATCTTTGACCAACACGACACCAATAATGAGTAGAAGGTCGGTATAAGCTCTGATTCCACCATTTTTGAATATTTTGAGAGCAAAAGAGTTGAAGGAAAGTTGGAAAACCATCCTTCAATCCTCTTATTCATGATTATGAGTAGATCTGATGTGAAAATCTTGTTTATTCTTGTGGAAATCCCTTAGATCTGAGTTGTTCTTGGTGGAATGAGGCCATCACTTGAAGTTCATAAGAACTCCATGATGACATCACCCTAGAACACCTCAAATCCGTTGATTTCACGGTTAAAAGTTGGAATTTGAAAGATAGAAAGGTGAAGGATTGCATATAGATCAAGGATGTACAAGATTTGAGTTGAAAACTTATTAGAATCGCGAGAAATCGAGAGATAAAGGGGTTGGAACCTCTAGTCAAGCAGCAACAGTGACAACAAGTGATTTGGGGGTGAATGAGGGGTATTTATAGGCAAGGAGGAAGGAAAAGAGGGCAAGTTGGCCTGGATCGGACGGCCCGTTCGATCGGCCGGCCCGTCCGGATCGAACGGCCTGTCCGATCGGTCGGTCCAGTCCAGATCAGACAGCCTGTCCGATCGGTCGGCCACTCCGGATTGGACAGCCTGTCCGATCGGCTGGCCTGTCCGATCGGTTGGCCCAGCCGTTCGACTGGCCTGTCCGATCGGTTGGCCCAGCCGTTCGGCTGGCCCAACCGTACGGAGGCCTTTCGATCCTCGTTTTTGGTGCGTTGCGATAGTTTGAACCATATTTTCATATATTTATATTATTATTTATTTATTTATTATAGTTAATCACAAAAGGGTCGTATATACGTATCTATATATCCAATATTCAGTGCGATGATCGAGTTACGCGTGCCTTCGAGTGCGTTCTTCGATGTGTTGTGCCACAAAGATTATCGGGGCACTACTTGCTCGTATTGCCATCATTGTCACGATGGCTAGAGTCATGGTACTCGCCCAAAAGTCCTTGTTAGCGTTGTTGTTAATATTTATAATTATAATGTTAAGCTCTATTTGCAGATGTGGGGTTTTAAAAAGAGATGAGAATAATCAAACACTCTTTTTATTATACTCTGCAGACATTTGTTCCACCTCTTCTTGTGCAAACGTTTACAGATGTGGTCAGCAGACTGCAAACCTTTTTCATCTGAAAAAACAAACACCACGTAAGTCTTTCCATCATTAAGTTTTATCCTCTATCGAGTTCAACATGCTATTAGAAATAAGAGTGCTAGCGAAGGCCATTACCAACAAAAATAACCCATTGGTAACGAATAAGTAGTATATATCAACGTTATAAAATAAAAAATAATATTACATTTTAAACATTTATGTATACTTTTTTTTTTGTAATAAAATGTATTAGAAATCTAGTTAAAGTTTAAAAAAATGCATTTTAAAGAAAGCATGTGATACTTTATACAATGCTATTTTAGTTTTTTCATATTATATTTAATTTTAAATGATTATTACTTTATAGATTCATTTTTTAACTTAAAGCTAAACTTAATTAAAATTTTGACTTTCCTCTCAAAATTTTTAGCTTTCCTCCAATTCCCGCTAACCATTTCCTCAACTCATCTTCAAAATTTTACACCCCAAAACTTATTTTGCATCTCTTAGAGCATTCACATCCAAATACTCAAATTGTGTATGTGGTGTTTTTAAAATATAAAAAATATAAAAAGTGGTTGTGAGTAGGGAAGAGAGAAAATGTTACTATTTATTTGTATATTCGGGGGACACTGTTCACCCCCCTATAATTTTTTAATATATTTTGAAAGCTGTTATGAGTGAAGGAGACAGAAAAAGTAATGATAAAGTTATAAAAAATATTATTTAATTGAAAAGAGAGAAAATGTAGTATTTTTTAGTATAATTTAGGGTGAAAATATGGTTGAATGGATGTGAATGCTCTTTATCTAAAATAACCCTAACCGTGCCCCTGCCAACCATTTAACATCTTCTCTCTAGTAGCAGTTTCATCGGCTACTGGCGAAAAGTTCTCTTATATATGTACGAGGGTTCAGAAATCGACGTCTGGTCTCAACGTTCGTATGGCTTTTATAAGGGGTTAGATGCCTCTTTACCGTATTGCTGGAGGTAATCATAATGTTATCTACCGTTTAAGCATGCCTTTTTTTAATGCACTCCAGGTTGTTAAAATGTCTTTCTCTGTTTTTTGGATGGAAAATTGGAATGGAATATGGTTTTATTTTGTTGTCTGGATTTGGTGATGTTTGGTCTTGATTATAAAGAATGTTGTTAGTATAATATACTGATCACATTTGTTTACAATGTCTATTTTTTTTTTGTGAAATATGCATGCACGCAAGATGTTTGTTAACATGTCTTTTTGTAGTGGGAAACTGGAATGGAATTTGATCTTATTTTGTGGTTTGGATTATGTGGAGTTTGGTGATGATCAATGGTTGCAAAAGTCGCTAGGCGCTCCCTAGTCGGTCGACCGGGGAGTTGAGAGTACTCGGCATAAGCGAAGAGTACTCGGGGAGTACTCGGACATGTTAAATTATAAAGAAATTAGTTTTCGGGAATTAAATATATGTCTAATAACATAAATTTACTAATATTTATAACAATATACGTGAAAATGATATTCATTATTTAATATTATTTAATATGATAGTCATATAAATTATGTTTTATTATTTTTTAAGTCAAACTCGGCCCAAATTGACATACTAGATCCGATTTTGGCCGAGTTTGACCACGTTTGATCGATTCCGAGTAATTAGGGGAGTTAGAGAAAGTCGCCTCGGCAGCCTACCTTGTAGCGACTACTCGGGGAGTACTCGGCCTTGGAAACCTTGTTTTACAACCATGGTGATGATTATGAAGAATGTTGTTAGTGTAGAGTACCTGATCATATTAGTTTAACATCCATTTGATCATTCATTGAAAAGAACACATTTGCTCACTAAAATATAGTAAAAGAGCATATTCGACACCACTTTGTTAAAAAGAAATGAGGGTCTTGTTTGTCACTAAACAATGCTAAAAGACTTTTTCTCATTAATCTTTTTAGAGTGCCTTTATTTTCAATTATCTTTTAATATATTTGATGTTAATAAAGTAGCATCTTGATATGTTTTAGATGGCAAACGTGATTTTTAATACTATTAACTTCTCACTGAAATATATGACATTGCATATTTGTAAGCACCTTAGTACATTTTAGAGATTAGTTGCATGAGAAGGTTGACTCATTTTTGTATAATCTAAACCCAAAGGTTTTGTATGGAAGCTGGTTGTTCACAAAATCGCCGCTCAATCTGATCGCATTATGCTTCAACTCATTATCAATTGTGAGCTAAACTATCCTTACTTGTTTTATTTATTTTGCAATATTGCCCTCTAACTTTTTTATCACTTAGTACTGAATTGTAAATGAAGAGGTCAACGCTGATAGCGGCGGTGATGGAGAAGCAGTTGATGTGGTATCGATTGTTGCTGAACAAAGGGAATTTGATTATTTCGTGTTGGCTGTCAAAGGCGGAACTAATGAGTAAGTAGCCGTAGCACGGGCTACGGCTCAACCCCGTATTCGTAGTGTATTATTTTTCGGTTTTATACATAGTAGAGAAAAATATGAAACTTGATATTATTAATTAAGCTCAAAACTTGTTAATTTTGGTTAAATGGGGTTATAAAAAAATCGATAACCGGTTTTGGTTAATTCGGTTTCTGTTAATGGGTTTTCATTTTTTGGTTTATTTTAATTCAATTTTCGTTAATGTTTAAGTTCTTGCTCCCTTTTAAACACTGTTAATCATGTAACATATCAATTTCTAATTAAAAAAAGTATAGCAATATTATACTCAAATTAAAGAGAATGAAATGGTGTACTTTTTTAATATAACGTACAAATAGTTATGATCGTTCAATATTCAAGGGGTTAGTTAGTGTTTTTAGTGGATAATGTGTAACTGCTAAATAATTATCTATAATTTTTGTAAAAGATAAAGGATTAACGTGTAATTAAGATTAGGAGATTAAAGTGTAATTAGTGTTTAAAAGACTAAGGGGCTGGTTGGCAACTTCTGAATGGTTAAGTGCTGAACCAGTAAGAGGTATGAACCATTAAGTGCTGAACCAGTAAGAGGTCTGAACCATTAAGAGCCAGTATAATGCTTAACCGTTCAGAGACAAATGTCTGACCAATTCAGATTAGATGTCTTAACCATTCAGACTCAGTATAATACTTAACCATTCAGAGGCAAATGTCTGAACCATTCAGACATCTGCTCGCGAAACAAACAGCCTGAACCATTAAGTGCTGAATCAGTAAGAGATTTGATTCATTAAGAGTCTCATTAAGATGTAAACAAACAGCCCCTAACCCTCATTTTAGATTGTAACTTAAGCGTTAAAAAAAAGTTTTCTAACTTTTAAGTTTCTTAAAATGCCCGAGTGTTATGCATTATATATAACTAGTGGAAACCCGCGCGTGTTGCGACGCGAAAAACAAATTGTAATACGAAAAAACAGAAAATATTAAGGATAACATATAAAGATGCATAGGCAGGCTTGTCATATCACATAGAACAAAAAACTGCAATCATTTTGACCCGTACCCATTTTTGTCAAAACTCATTCTAACGCAAACCGCAACGACCTTATTCAAACTGGCACATTCTAATCTTTTACCCCGCCTGACCAACCCACATGTTTTGCCAGGTCTACTTCATGCGAGGTCCACTATTCATTTTGCCGATGGACGGTGAGTTAACATGGATTTAATACTTGCTGCATCAAAAAGATGATAAGCACAAGTTTATTAAAACAGTGTTTCACATGTACGTTTCCACCAAAATAACATCTCCAGTGTTAATAAATAAATTAAAAAAAAATAAAAGGATTTAAATAATAGGTAAGTATTGCCATGGCACACATCTTCTTCATGTCATGACATCTGTGTTTCTTCTATTTCATTAGTTGTCTTTCTCTTTCATGAGGATTCAAAAGCTGCAAGTCTGCATTGGCCCATACATTCGGCTCTAACTTGTAATGCATGGCATACATCTTCCCCATATGTCTTTCACCCAAATCCATCATAACCATATAAGCTTCAAAGTTAGACATGTTAACATCCATGAAACAGTCGCAATCAGTAGCCAATTTGACCACAAACCTAGCATCTCCACACATATAAACAAAACCATTTAAGTAAGATATTCAAACTTCTATTTATGAAATAAGTATTAAACCACACTAATAAACCCTAAAGTAAGCTAAGGCACCATACAATCCAGTGTCACACTCCACAATTCACCTAAAGAACCTTACATACATCTTTTATCTTATTCGAATTTTTAAACGGCATAACACTATCATATACCATCCAATACACATAGGATTGAAATAATATCTTGCATACATATACCACATCAGAATAGAAACCGATCATTTGCTTCTGGTAAACAACCGACTGATCCAATCAAAACCGTTCAAACAAGAATTACAATCGGAATTTGAACCTGCAAACAAATTAAACAAAATACACAAATAAAAACCGTAATCATCTCAGATTTTGTTGAATGCAATAAAAACATCGATTAAATGGGGGACTTTAGAGAGGATCCTCACAATCGGAACCCTGTAAAGCAGCATGAAATCACCTGAATTTCGTCGCTAGAGAAATTCTCCAGCTTGTAAATGATGTATACTCTTTCGGTATGAATGAATCATTCGACTATTATGCTTCTAATCCATTCTTAATAATATTATACCGAATTAGTTCATTTCTAACCAAACTTCCACCTAAACCCATTGGATCCTAGAGTCTCAAATTCCCATACAGAAGGACGCATATATGCTCCATGAAATAGCGAATACCATCCGATTTGGTTCCGAGTTGTTTCTCCAAGCCCCGCAAAGATTTAGCTTGAAGGTTCTCCTCTATCAATGCTTCAACTTGAGCATAATGGATTTGGTCCGAAAGCTTGGAATGAATGGTTAGTTGTAAGGCCCGAACTCGCTTGGGTTTGGTTTTTTTTTCGGCTGAGGGCATCAGCTACCACGTTAGCTTTACCTAGATGGTATCCGAATAGCACAGTCATAATCATTTTGGAGTTCAACCCTGCGACACTGTCTCATGTTTAGCTCCTTCTATTTAAAGATATGTTGGAGACACTTGTGATCGGTGTAAATCATCGGTACAAGTAATGTCTCCGAATTTGAGACCGAAGACCACAACTCCCAATTCTAGGTCATGAGTAGTGTAGTTTTTCTCATTTATACATGTGTAAATTTATTATATTTATACATGTGTAAAAAAAACTTATTTAAAGGGATTTTAAAAGGAGAGATGAATTGTTTAGTGAGTAAATTCGTTTTTTAATGTAGATTTTAATTACAACGAGGTTTGTATTAAAAAAAAATTGATTTTGATTTGTTTTTTTATTCGATCTCATGGGTCTCGTAATATTTAGTGTTCTCAAGATAACTCTCTTGTGTATTTCTTTTCTTTTGTGATTATAGGTTACAAATAAAAAGGAAGTATCATATGTTAGTCAGAAAATAGTAAACAAATATAAAATATATCCGTTTAAAGGCAAGACTGTTGTAACAAATAAGTTTGTGAAGCACACCTTTTGTAAAAAACACTCAAAAACAGTTACCTCAATTAAGACATAATAATAATAATATGATTTATATAATGGATCAAAAAGCATAATGTTTTGGTGCACATTTATATATTTAGGGAAAAGATCAAATAGGAAGTTTATTTTGGCTAGCAAGTGTTGGAAGCAATAGAATTAGGACATGTGACAACATTTAAAATAAAGAAAAAGGGTATTTTATTCAATCCAATACTTTCTTCTTCCTTTTCAAAACCCAGTAACTTCAAAACCCACCATTTTAAAAACCCACCATCTTCAACCATTTCTTCACTTTCTATCTCAATAATCACTACATTATAGTGCGATTTTCATCACCAATCAATGATTCAAACACCCGATCAACGTGTTCTTTAGTTTTTTTTTTCTGAAGAAAACCCAGTTTAATTTCATACAAAATCTCGTTTTTTCCGGTGATTTTGAAGATAATCACTCGATCCGTTCAATTCGAGGGCTGATAAGTGTTTCAATCATTCAAAAATCGTCAATTGTTGAAGAAATCACTTCGATCCATGTAAGAAATTCTTTAATTTCATTTTTACGATCTGGGTTTTTGATTTATTCATTGCGTTTTACGATCTTGGCGGAGGTCCGGGGGCAGCGCCCCTGGTAGCGGGGTCCCAAGGGCGGCAGCCCCTGGCTGGGGTTGAATTGCTGTAATAAAAATGCATAAAAAATTATTTTTCTAGAAATTAGCTCATTTCAAAGACTGTAATTCGTATACAGTTCACAGACAATTCACAGACAGTTCACAGACAGTTTTATGTGTCCATTGTGTTTTAGAAATAAAAGAGTTTTATGTGTTTTCTGATATTTTTATTACAGCAAAATCCATTGCGTTTTAGAAATAAGAGAGTTTTATGTGTTTTCTGACTATTGCCTTTTAGAAAAAAAAAACACATTTTAAGTGTTTTTAGTGATTGCGTCTTAGGTAAAACACATTTTGGAAGTGCTTTTAGTCATTGCGTTTTAGGTAAAACACCTTCAGTCCATTGCGTTTTAGAATGAGTCATTTTTAAGTGTTTTCTTGCCATTGTGTTTTACAAATAAGACCTTTCTTTGTGTTTTTGGGTGCATCGCGTTTTAGGTAAAACATTTTTTTATGTGTTTTTCAGTCCATTACGTTTTACAAAAAAAAAGACAATTTAAGTGTTTTCTGGCCATTGCGTTTTACAAATAAGACATTTGTTTGTGTTTTTGGTGCATTGTGTTTTAGGTAAAACACATTTTTATGTGTTTTTAGTCCATTGCGTTTTAGAAAGTACGTTTTCTTTTGAGTTTTTAGGCTATTGCGTTTTAGAAATAAGACATTTCTTTGTGTTTTCTAGCCATTGCGTTTTACAATGAAGTCATTTCTTTGTGTTTTTGGTGTATTGCGTTTTAGAAAAATGTCATTTTTTATTTTTTTTTCATTGCGTTTTACGTAACTGGGGTTTTTTTATTGCGTTTTACGCAACTGGGTTTAATTTTTTTTTTCAAATATAGCAATAGTATACTCGTTTTAAAAATAAAAAACGCTCGTTTTTTGGTGCAATTTTTATAAAAAAAATGTGGTATGAAAGAGTGAAAGAGTTATTAACGTTTAACAAATGGGGGGGATTGGAGAAGAGAGAAACTGTTCGCTTGGATTGACTAGAATGCCCCTAAACAAACTCACGCGCCTCTTTTCTTCCCTTCAATTTCTCTGATTTAATCTTAGCCCTTGATTAACTAAATGGATGGTCAAGATCACATCCTAGCCTTCCTAGCCAAATAAACTTTCTATTGTATCTCCACCCTATATATTTATACAAAAAAGGGTAAATTACTTTTTGAGTTCATTTTTTAATAGTTTTAATCACTTGAGTTCAAAATCACAATGTTTAACGCCCTGAGTCTCAGTAGCCACTTTTCTTAACCATTTGAGTCCAAATTTCTAACACTGTTAGAATTTTTTGGTTAAGTATTTTTAAATGATCAAAATACTCTTATAATTAAAAAAATAAAAAAAAAAATAAAATTTTCTCTCTCTCTCTCTCTCTCTCTCTCTCTCTCTCTCTTATACCCCCCCTTATCTTTTTCTCTTTCTAAATTATGCACCTTTATCTCTCCCTCTCATCTTTCTTTCTCTCTCTAGACCACCATCAACACCATCACCGTCACCACCACTGCCACAACCACCTTCGTCACCAACCACCACCTCAACCACAAACCTCCAGCGCACACACACTCTCTCTCTCGCTATATAGATTTGAATCCGTACTCGAAACCTACCGTAGAGATCTGAAGGAATTCGAATCTGGTTTGACGAAAGAATCTGATCTATTTCGTGAAGGTTGCGAATCGCACAGTGAAGGATCTACCGAATTCAATCGAGATCTGAAGGAATTCGGATCTGGTTTGAGGAAAGAATCTGATCTGTTCCGCGAAGTTGCGCATCACGCAGTGAAGGATCTACCGAATTCAATCGAAGTTGCGATTTTGTCATACTATGGCTATGATCATTCCAATCAACATGTGAAGGTTCAACCCTTCTCTCCCAAAAAAATCCTATGGTCATCAGCAAACTCATCAAGAACATCAGTGATGAATCTGATTGGGTAGCTTCTGGATACAGGCAACTTTATAATTTACGAGGAAGGTGATCAAGAAAATCCCATATGGCAAAGTTTCAACTTTTTGACGGACACTCTTCTTCCCGTAATGAAGTATGGTTGGAATTTGGTTACCGGGGTTGAATGGCACCCGACCTCATGGAAATCCATAAATGATCCTTCTTCTGGTAATTTTTCTTAAAGGATTGATAAGAGAGGTTATCCTCAGTCAATCCTAACGAACGGCCCAAACATATTGTTCCGGACAGGTCCATGGAATGGACTTAGATATACTGGACTCCATAATTTGAGACCGAACCCGGTTTACAACTTCACTTTTGTTTTAATCCAAGAAAAATTTACTACAAGAATTATCTTATAAATACTTCGGCCTTGATGAGGTTGGTGTTATAGCTTGATGGTCGTATGGAGCGCTTCTTACAGGCTGATAGCAAACAAGAATGAAACCTTTTTTAGGCCCTAGATAGTTATCGTTGTGATCGATACGCTCTACGTGGGCCATTAAGGAGGTGCAACATTGAAAACTCCCTGGTTTATGAATGTTTGAAGGGGTTTGAACCCAGGTCTCTTGATCAGTGGAGGGGTGGAAACTGGTCACAAAGGTGTCGACGTACTATCCCTTTGGATTGTGGACAGGAAGAAGGGTTCAAAAAATATTCTAACTTATGGTTGAGGTGATGGTTGGTGACGGACGTGGTTGGGGCGGTGGTGGGGGTGTTGATGGTGGTCTAGAGAGAGAAAAAAAGATGAGAGGGAGAGATGAAGGTGCAAAATTTAGAGAGAGAAAGAGATAAGGGGGATATCAGAGAGAATTTTTTTATTTTTTAATTATATGGGTATTTTGGTCATTTAAGAATAGTTAACCAAAATATTCTAACAATATTAGAAATTTGGACTCAAATGGTTAAGAAAAGTGGCTATAGGGACTCACGACATTAAACATTTTGATATTGGACTCAAGTGGTTAAAACCAATAAAACAGAGGGACTTAAAAAGTAATTTACCCTAAAAAAAGATAAAAATAAGTTAAGTAACTCTCAAACAACATAAAAATCAAAATTACTCTACAAGATCATTTGCAGAGTAATTATTAGGGGGCTTTTGGTTTGTGGAATGATTTAGAATTGGAATTGGAATTTGTAGAGGAATTAGAGTTTGAAGGAATTGGATTTGAAATTTAAACATTCCAATTGGAATTGGAAATTGTTGGAATTGGAATCTCAATTCCATTTTTGTTGTGTTTGGTTGTCAAGTGAATTGGAATCCATCACCCCGACATCAACAACCACCGGTTCTAGTAAAAAAGGTTCGGGTCAAAGTGGTTCGATTCGAAATGGTTCGCGTCGAAACGGTTCGATTCGAAACAGTTTGGGTCGAACGTTACGGGTCGAAACGGTTCGCGTCAAAACGGTATGCGTGGAAACGGTTCACGTCGAAACGGTACTGGTCGAAACGGCTCGCGTCGACACGGTAGGCGTCGAAACGGTTCGCGTCGAAACAGTACGGGTCGAAACGGTACGGGTCGAAACGGTACTAGTCGAAACGGTTTGCGTCGAAACGGTTCGCGTCGAAACGGTACGCGTCGAAACGGTTCGTGTCGAAACGGTACGTGTCGAAACGGTTTCGCGTCGAAATGGTACGTGCCGAAACTGTTCGCGTCAAAATAGTTCAATTTAAAACGGTACGGGTCAAAACCGTTGGCGTTGAAACGTTACGGATCGAAATCGTTCACGTCGAAACGGTACGTGTCAAAACCGTTCGCGTCGAAACTGTACGGGTCAAAACGATTCAGATCGAAACCAGTATGGGTCGAAACGGTACGGGTTGAAACCGTGCGGGTCGAAACGGTCGAAGATTCCAATGAATTTACTTTAATTCATTCACATTTAGGAAATATTTTGAATTCCTATAGGAAAAGGAATTCAAGCCTAATTCCAATTCCATTTCCATTGTTAACCAAACACGTAAAGATTGGAATTGAGATTCCAATTCCATCGAATTCTGTTAACCAAACATCTTAAGAGATGGATTTCAAATTCCAATGCTCTTAAATTACATTGAATTTCTTCGAACTAAATGCCCCCTTATATTTTTTACAGAGTAATTATTATACTATACAAAATTACCCTATAAGATCAAAATTACCTTATAGGATAAAAATTACCATACAAGATTATTTATAGAGTAAATATGATACTCTACAAAATTATTCTACAAGATTAAAATTACCCTACAAGACTATTTTACAAAATTATCCTTCAAGATCAAAATTATCCTACAAGATCATTTGTAGGTTAATTTTGTTAATTGACCTACGAGTAAATTATTATAAAAATGTCTTCGTATTTTTTTAACTTTTCACCCTATTTATACATTTATAAGGTATTAGTATTTTATGTTTTATCTATATATCACACGACACTCCTAAAATGTTGTTCACCATACATGAATGACTAAACAGAATTTGGCTTGCATTATACACAATAAAATTTTACAAAACTAAAAATAGAAAGAAGAAGACGTAAGTGGATGTTTAGTTACTAATTCTTGTATTGTCGGTTCAAATATATCTTAACTTAGCTATAGTGGTTCATAATCAATACTCTCTTGTCTTTAAACATGTTACGTGAAGCATTCTTTTTATCTTTTAAACATTTCATGTTTTCCATCTCTTAAATCACTCATATTCATTTTCTAAAACTTAAAGAATTTCTCTATACTTCATTAATTTAAATATTTTATGCAACAAAATTAAGAATTTCTTTTAGTTTTAGTATAATATCGTTGTATTTATTAATGTGATTTTTTTTTTTTAAATTTAGATATTCCAATGAGCATAACTAATTTATAATAACGCTTATAAAGTTGGTCAACTAAAGTATAAACAGTTAAAACAATGCGTATAAACCAATTAGAATGGTGTGTCTGTCGTAACAGCGCATATAAAGTGTCGAATGAGATCATCGTTATGATTACAACTATGTGTCTAATCAATTACAACAATACCATGAATTATACAAATGTCTATACACTATCACCTAAATATACAAGTGCCGCTTCTAGATCACTACATTTCCCATGAAAGAACAACTTCATATACCAACCGTGTAGGTGTATATAAAGTATGTATGTATGTACAATCGTCAACATTTGTGAATTATGGAGACATGGTTCCTTATTCCCGCTTCCTTATGCTTAGCAATCATCATCACATCCCTCATGTTCCACAAGGGAGATAGCAAGAAGCTGCCCCCCGGGCCATCATTCTTTTCCTCCCACTTGCTCCTCTTAACCAATTCCCTCCCGGAGCTCCAATCCACAATCCGCGGTCTCAAGTCGAAATACGGACCACTTGTTACCCTTTCCATCGTTTCTCATCCTTCGGTCTTCATCGGAACCCATTCTCTAGCCCACCAAGTGCTTATCCCGAAAGGCAACACCTCCTCGGACCGTCCGAAGTTCTTCCCTTTACACGGCATCTCTACAGCCTCATATGGACCTAACTGGCGCGCATTCCGTCACAATCTTGCCTCCGGTTTCTTGAGTGGTTCACATGTGAAGTCTTACTCATGGGCTCGCAAATGGGCCCTTCAAAGATTGATTGGTCAGCTCCAAGTGCAACAGGAGGGCGTAGGAACTATCAAAGTAATTGATCATATCCACTTAGCCATGTTTCGGTTGTCTGTTCTCATGTGCTTTGGGGAGAAGCTAGATGATCATCGTGTTAATGACATCGCTAGCGTAAATGGTGGTTTGCTCTCATTGGTCGACTCCATGATGTTTAATGTAATCTTTGTGTCTCCATTGTTAGCAAAAATATTGTTTAGAAACAAATGGAAGAAGTTAGATAAGTTAAGAAGCGATCAAAATCAGCTGCTCATCCCACTTATCAAAACTCGAAAAGAAGCAGCTGACACTGAACGAAATGTGGCATACATCGACACACTTCTAAAACTACAGCTTCCGGAGGATGATCGAAAGCTCACCGAAACGGAGATGGTGAGCATGTGTGGAGAGTTTTTGCTAGCTGCAACGGAGGCCACTTCTAATGCGCTACAATGGATCTTGGCTAACCTTGTGAAGCATCCTATTATTCAATCAAAGTTGTATGATGAAATCGTTGCGGTCGTGGGACCACCACCTCCACCAGGGGCACGAGGGGTCGAGCTAGAATCGGGTATAACCGAAGAGAACCTAAAGAAAATCCCATACTTGAAAGCTGTGGTGTTAGAAGGACTTAGGAGACATCCACCTGCCCACCTTGTGCTGCCCCATAGGGTCACTGAGCAGGTAGAACTGCAAGGTTACATGATTCCAAAGGGTGCAACTATCAACTTCATGGTGGCTGAGATGGGTCGGGACCCAAAGGTGTGGGAAGAGCCCATGGAGTTCAAGCCTGAGAGGTTCTTGGTGAATGATGGTGTGTTTGATATAGGTGGAAGCAAAGGGATCAAGATGATGCCTTTTGGTGCTGGAAGAAGGATATGTCCGGGTGCTGATTTGGCTTTGCTTCATTTGGAATATTTTGTTGCTAATTTGATTTGGTATTTTCATTGGAGTGTTGCTGATGGTTATCATGTTGATCTTACTGAGAAGGTTAAGTTCACTGTGGTAATGAAGAATCCTCTACAAGCTAAAATTTCTTCAAGGACCAAAATGATAACTACTTAAGAGTTGATATGATCATAAGTGTCACTGGGTCTATTAATGTTAAGAATAAGAAATTCCCACATATGAATTATTCTGATATATAAAATTCTGTTTAATTATATAATTTACTGCCTTTGAACCCAGTGGAATTAACTTGCTAAAACCGATGAGAAACTAGTTTCCTGTTAAATATTTTAGTAAACGAGTTGACGCAAACACGCGTTGTGACGATTCGTTGATTACTTGATTATGAACATATTTAATGGCACTATACGGGATGCTCGATTATGAACATTGTTTACATATTTTAATAAACTAGTAATAATTGCTAAACTCCATGGACACATGCATACACTAATATATCAAATAAAAATTGAAATTAAACTAGGTTTAAAAAAGTTCGTCGCGTTGTGACGAATTTCTTTTGTTATTTAGTCTGTGTTTATATGTGTTTTGAAACTACTATGAGCGTGTTGCGAACAGAACTGCTGACAAGAATAAAAAGAAAATGTAGAAAAAACGCTAAAAGATAACCGAAAGAAAATCAACCAAAAAAAGTTGTATGGTAACAATGTTGTTCGTATGAAACTCGTGGTCAGAGATGAGCAAATTGTTCTGGGTACCGGTACCAAATTTGTCGAACCGAAAGATCTTAAGTACCAATTCGGTACCGACTTTTGGCGTTCCTGATAACGGTTCAATACCGTTTTTACCTTCATATATCGGTACCGTAACCGGTATTTTCGGTATCAGTACCGATTCTGTATTGGTTGCCACCGAACTCATCCCTACCCCTAAAACTAAAAAAAAATTAAAAGTTGAAGAAAATCAATAAAAAAAAGTTGTAGGATACCATTGAATTTCCCGAACCAAAAGATGTCCAATATCAATTCGGCACCAAATTTTGTCGTTCTCTGTATTAGTGCCGGTTTTTCCTTTCATGTACTGATGCCGAACAGGACCGTCCCGTTATTTTCGATACCGGTTGACACCAAGCTTATCCCAACCCCGGTATTAAAAAACGAATTAAAGTTAAAAAGTAAAGAAAATAACTTTTATTATCATATTAAAATAATAAAAGTATTAAAAAAACTATTTATTATTATAATATTAATATCACTATTCATTTCAATTTATTTAGTAATATATAGTAATAATATATATATATATAGCTAGAGGATCCTGTAAAAAGTGCTCAAAGTGTGAGAAGTGTAAAAAGTGTATTATAACACTATATATAATATTATATAACACCATATAAACACCGTATAACAATATGTGACAACATATAATACCATATAACACTTTGTTACACTATATATCATTATATATCAAATATAACACTATACATCTATCATAGACATGCTATCAGACAACCTATAGTGTTATATTTGTTATATAATGATATATACTATTACATAGTGTTATATGGTATTATATGGTGTTACATATTGTTATACGGTGTTTATATGGTGTTATATAGTATTATATATAGTGTTATAATACACTTCTTATACTTCTCACACTTTAGGCCCTTTTTACACTATCCTTACCATATATATATATATATATATATATATATATATATATATAGTAATAATATATAGTAATATATAATAATAATATAATAATAATAATAATTATAATGATAATAATAATAATAATGATAATAATAATAATGACGATGACGATGACGATGACGATGACGATGACGATGACGATGACGATGACTGACGGTGACAGTGACAGTGACGATGATGATGTCTGCTTAGACATCCATTCCTGGAGACTTGTGGCCACACTCTTAACAAATCTTCATTCTGAATTATGTATGGTATTGCATTAACCCTAATTATCCTATTGTAACCAAAATAAAAACTAACATAAAAAAATGTACTAAAAATCATATACTAATTATGGCACTTTAGGTATGGTGATTGCTTTTTACACATAAAGTGTAATGCATCTCTTGAGAAATTAGGTTATAATTGATCAAATTAAATATCTAACAGTAAATTGCTTTTGTTCAAAGTAAACAAATCGAGTATTGATTTATTGCAATAAAACAATCACATTTATATCTTATTTCGTCATTAGTTAAAGATCTTTTTACGATTTTTTTCATCATTAGTAAACCAAATTTGAATGATAAACAACATATATTCAAAACAAAAAGAACACATAAAACCTAAGTAAACCAAGGTGTCATTCGCATCGAACGAACCAAAATCTAAACCGCCTTCTACACCGGAACGAACCAAATCGAAACAACCTTCTACACTGAAATCATCTAATCGTCGTCTACCACAAAAACGAATGAAGCAAAATTGAACGAACCAAAGTCTTAAATGTCTTAAAATGGAGTTCTACAATTTAGAGTAGAACCAATGATGAACATGAATTGGAGATTGCGAATGATAGAGATCGAATAAAACAACAGTGATCATTTCAATTGAACAAAATCATGTTCTTTTCTTATTTAACTTAGAAACAATCAAATAAGCCTTTGATTGCGATATTGAGTAAATCAAAAGGATAAAGACGAAATATTACTTGAATTTGGACGGTTACGGAACTGTGATGTATGTATCATGTATGTGAGAATGGAAGAAAATCTATTCGTTGTATGTATAAGGTTAATTAAGTTATTAGTTTTAATAATTTGGGTTAATTGAATATTCCTCTTAAAAAAACTTCTTAATTGCATATTTATCCAATTTAAAATTAAAATTGTATATATCTTCTTCTTTAACTGATTAAATTACAAATTTACCCATTTTGATATATTTTGTTAAATTATACAATGACTATTTTACCCTTATTTTTACTAAAACATTAAAAATTTAAATATTTATCCATTTTTACTAGTTTTTGTGGCTTTTTCACAATTCTCTTTTTTTTTTTACGTTTCGCTAGTTAGTTTTTTTTCGTTTTTTAAATGTATTCTTTTTTTTCTTTCACAATTCTTTTTATTTTTACTAAAGCTTTAAAAATTTAAATATTTATCCATTTAGTTTTTTTTACATTTTTGGTTTTCTTAAAAGGGTGTTTTCTTAAAATCGTATTGTTTGTGATTTTCTTTAGAATAAGCGACAATTGTGTTTTTCTTTTAATCATTAAAGGTAGTTTAAGGTATAGATTTTGAGGTGCTTGTGATTTTCCGTTAATTTATAGATATATACATTAAATTACATTTAATGATTAAAAGAAAAAAAAGCAAAACAGATAACATAGTAAATTTGTAAAACATTTGAAAAAAAAAAAATAAAACTAGCAAAATGTAAAAAAAATAAAAACAATTGTGGAAAAGCCACAAAAAATAGTAAAAAATTGATAAATATGTAAGTTCTAAAAGTTTTCATAAAAATAAAGGTAAAATAGTCATTATATAATTTGTTTTGAATAAAATAAATTAAAATATGTAAATTTGCAATTTTATTAGTTAAGTAAAGGGATATATGCATTTTAATTTTAAGACATGCCGTTCCTTTACTAAGAGGGTGTTTGGGGTTCCTTTTTTTTGAGGAAAAAAGGACTTTTGAAGGGAAAAAAGGACTTTTGAGGGTGTTTGGTTTTCCTTTTGAAGGCAAAAGTCCTTTGCAAAAGCTAGAAGTCAAGTTTTTGTGACTTATTTTTTCCAAAAGAACTTTTGGAAAAGTTGAAAATAAGTTAAGCCAAACATGCACTAAGACTTCACATTGTATATTTGTATGGATATTAACATCCAAAGCGATTCATTTAATTTCTTTGTGATTAAGGTTTTGAACCAACATGCCCCCTTCACAAATAAACTCATGGAACATTTTAACTAGGGGTGTAAACGAGCTGGGCCGAGCTCGAGGCTCGTTAGGTTTTTATAAAGCTCGAGCTCGAGCTCGGCTCGATTCGAGCATACTTTTTTTAGCTCGAGCTCGGCTAGTGAGTAAAACCCAAAGCTCGAGCTCAGCTCGACTCGACTCGGCTCGAACTATTTTGAGAACAACTTTAAACGAGGTAAAAGCTCGGCTCGAGCTCACTTCAACATCGCTTAAATGAGTCAAAGCTCGGGTCTAGCTCGGCTCATCAATGTTATCATCAATACTAATATATTATATATAAAAATTAAAATTTGTATGGGCTCATTTAGGCTCGCGAGCCTAAACAAGCTTTGTATTTCAGACTCTAACTCGGGCTCGATAACAAAACGAGCTCTATTTCAGGCTCGAGCTCGGGCTCGTTAAGCCTCGACTCGTTCGAACTTTTAACCGAGTTGATCACGAGTAGCTCTCGAGGCTCTGAACTTGTTTACACCCCTAGTTTTAACAGAAGGCCACAACGTTTTGGAAGAGATGGCCACCTTATATGGATTAAATTAAAATCACACTCTTTCTTCTTAGAAAGGTATGTCTTTTAACTAAAAGGACACATAGCCCAAGTTGGTAAATCACACCCTTTCATTTTCATTTTAGAAAGACATGTCTTTTAACTAAAAGAACATAACCTAAGTTGGTTTTTGTAGTATTATTATATAATTAAAAGCAACTCAAAATGAAATCAACCCACATAGGGTTATAAATTTTTCTTTAGTCCCATAAATTAAAAGCAACTCAAAGTTCAAACCACTAGGAAAAAGTTTTCTGAAAACGTAACTTAGAGATTTTATAATGTCACAGAATAGCAACCAAGTTTTAAAACTGTTCTAATTAGGTCACTCATATCATTTTTGTTTGAATTAGATAACTTAACACTCAAATCGAGTCATATCATTTTTTCCATATGTCAAGAAAAAAAATGGAGGACAAGATACCATGGTCTAATTATTTTAATATATGAAATTAAATTTATTAAAAATAAGAACACTTTAATTACATTAAAAATTAAAAAAACAAGTTACAATCCACATCATCACTTGACGTTAGCATCAAATAAAAGAAAAACAGAAACAAAAATCCACATCACCATGGTTACATATGAAAGAGATGAAAAAAAACCTTAATTTTAATGAAAAATGAATGTTGAGTGACCTGATTGGAACACATTTGAAACGTGTGAGTGACCTAATTGAAACGCTTTAAAAACTTAATTACTATTCTACAAAGTTACTCCATTTATAAATAGCTACGAGTTGATAGATAGGATTGTAAAATAATAAATAAAAAATACAGAAAGAACTAAATATAAGGCTTTTTTCCGAAATTTTCTAAAAAATTGCACCGACTTATGTACAGTGGTTTCTAGCTATAGATTTTTTTTTATTATGTAATTATAATATTTATTTTACATGTATTTTATTTTTCACTTATAACTTTTTTAAATATGACCTTTATACAATTTTGTATAATTTCAAGTATGTCGTTGTGACGTCCCTTTTCAAATATCGCATTTGCTTTTACGTATATTTTGTTTTTCACTTCGTTAGTTTCTGCTGATTTTGTTTTGGGTTAATATTTATTAGGGGTGTCATTTGATGGTTGACGGGTAGAAGGATTTCATTTTTTCTAGTGATCGACATGCATGTTGAATAGGTTAACAAAAATATGTCATATATGTTTGTGTGTGTTTCTGTCGAAGACATTAACCATAACCTAGACACATGTGGTGTATTCATGTAGTCGACCAATGTGACTAGATCATTTGCTGAGTATGAGTATATTTGGTGACTTCGTAACAATTTAAGCAACCATGGTTTCAAGCTTAAGTGAACTTTTTTTGCTTATAACTTTATAAGTAATTTTGTTTTTTACCTCTTTATTCGAGCTAACATACTTGGGTTTATATATTTAGTTTAAGATTAGACAAATGAGATGAAATTGACCATGGAATTGAGAAGTGAAATTATTGAGTAGTGTTAGAAGTAACGAATAGCTGATGGACATGAAGAGTCATGAAGAGTTTAAAAGAGAATATTACTTTCTTCTCAAGATAAGTTGATTGAGAGACTGAAGTGTAACAACTCTCGTTAAATTAATAAATAGAGTGATAATTAGTCAATAAGAAAACCCTAATTGAGACACCCAAGTAATTCCGCACTAACCCTAAAATTTTCGGAACAATCGGAATCAGGATCAGGACCCCTAAAACTCAGGGGGGGTAAATCCTAGTTGATAATAATCAACAAAATTCGTTGTCACAATTGAAATTCGAATTTTTGATGATTCATGCAAGCTAGTCCCGTTTCCAGCTAGCCTAGGTATATAGACTGCACCCTTTACGGACCGTAAAGGGAAAAGCCATACGGTCTGTAAGGGAGTCTCAAAATTTACTATAAATAGCATACATTGGCAGTAGCTTATAGAAGTTGAAACGACGTCCCAACTTTCTGTATACGTCGAATTAGCTAGGAAACACTACAATTAAACACACACTGCACTCGAATCACTGCCGCAAAACAGGGTAATTACTCGATCGCTATTACGATTCATTTTCCGAGATCAATATATCCAAAGAATGTTTAAGTGCCGCCCACATTAGGGTGATACTTTTTCGTTCGTCGTTAAATCGATGAATGCTTAAGTATTGCACTTTGTCGTTCATTGTGAGAATTTGATCTCGTGAGTTATCGTGACTGCTGTATTGATCACTAACCCAGTTTTGTGTGCATTATTGTTAAAATTAGGTTAACAGAGCTAAATTATATTCTATCCATATTAAATCTGCAATGTGAGTCATTCTCTTTTTATTAACTGTTTTACAATACTCCAAATTATTTTCAGAATTATAATTACAGTGATTAAGTTTATATAATCACCAAGTTACAGCCAGTATGTGGGGTATTGTGCACATTACTACTGTTTTAATCACATTAGGTGGGCGAACCTAAAATTAAGTGATATACGTCATTCATTGGGGCAGCCAATTGTGATATGACCACAGTCACAGATCCGGTCGAGTGACAAATACTGTGGGTAGTTGGTTGATAATAAACATATGTAAAAACTCTTAATACTGTGAATTATAACAAATGTGTCGTTTTTAGTAAATAGAATGATTCACTCAGTATTTCCCCGCTGACAAAACCTTTTTCAAACATGTTTCAGGTGACCTACTATAATTCAGGAAAAATGCCGGGAAGCATTTCAAGCTTACGATAGTGGCTCAGTATAAAATAAAGAAATATGTTTTGAAATAAAGATTTATCAGAAAAATCTAAATATTGTAAATTATCGGGGTTTTATCCCGAGTTGTGAAATAAAATAATCGGGAAAAGTTTTTAGCTTTATAACGATCCTGATGTTAAAATTCCGCTGCAAAAATCACATAAATAAATATCACGGGATTTCTGTCCCGTGGCTCCTGAAACGAGTCAAACCGGGTCGGGGGCCGTGACAGAAATAAGGTGGTATCAGAGCCACTGAGTTAAGCTAATTAAGTATTTAAAGATACTTAATTTTTCCTGATTACTATTATGTGATTATGTGTTTTATTAAACTGACTGTTTGTTAGTTACAGTATAGGTAAACAAAAGCTGCAAGATATCTATCTTAAATTAGATAGGTCAATCTATGAAGAGGGAAGTTCATCCAAAACTAAAATTTCAAAGCTCCCTACAATTCCTAAAGAAGGAATATTTGTGCGAAAAGCACAATATAAGAAACCGCTTTCTCCTAGAAAAAGGAGTATGATTATTAAGAAAAGTAAAGAGCAAATCCGAGAAAAGAGGATTAAAAAGGAAACCCAGGAGTTATAATAAATCACCTTGGGAAGATAAGCTAGATGAAAAATGGGCAAATTTGTATATGCTAGCTACTGTAGCAGAACATGCAAATCTTTAGATACCCTAAAGCTAGTAGTAGCACTTCCCAGTAAATAAATAAATAAATCTGAGTGTGTTCTTTCCTGTTATTTTGTACAAATAGTATGCAATAAAACTACGGTGTTTATTTGTTAAACTTTGTTCCAAAGTTTTAACTTAGCATTTTTGTGCATTTTGCATATATGCGACACAGCATGAGCGAGATATCTGAAGCTTTTCAGAACCTCAATCTTTACCCGATGAATATAGAAGTTTCCCAAGAGTTTACTGGATACTTTGCTGATGTGGACCAACCTGTAGAATTCCATGCTCCACCCCTGACAAAACCAAAACGAAAGAAAAAGAAGAATTACGTATGGGGGAATCGTATACGTAGGAAAAAGCCAGCTCCAAAACTTCCTAATTAGCGAAATTCGCAATATCGTTAAGGCTGCGAGACCTCGCACTATTGACGATGCAGTAGAATTAGCTAACACCCTAAGTGATGAACTGATACGCACAAGGGATGAAGATAGGAAGAAGGAATTAGCTCAGAAAATTACCCAAGGATTTAGGATGGGTAATAGTAATAATTTCAAAAAGAGAGGAACAGGGCAATCTTCAACTTTGCCATTCTGCAAAATTTGCAAAAAGAAACATTTTGGAAAATGTAACAAACTTTGCAATTTTTGCAAAATGATAGGACATCGTGAAGAAAACTGCAGAAAGAAATCCATAATTTGTTACAACTGTGGAGAAGCCGGACATTTCAAAACAGAATGTCCTAAGTTAGTCAACCCAGTAGACAACAAACCCAAGGCAGCCGAAGGAGCTACTAAGAAGAATGCCAGAGCATTCCAGCTAACTACTCAAGAAGCAGAGCTCATTCCGGATGTCATAGCCGGTACGTTTTTGGTTCACAACGTTTATGCAAAAGTATTATTTGACTCTGGTGCGAACCAAAGTTTCATAAATACTTCATTCTGTCAAGCTCTTAAGTTACCCTTAACTACCGTTAGGCAGATTTTTACAGTCGAAACTGCGGATGGGAATTCCGTAAAAATCAATCAGGTTTTGCAAAAAGTAGAAATAGAACTCTCAGGTCATAAATTTACTGCAAACCTATTGCCTATGAAATTAGCTGAGTTTGATGTTGTGTTAGGAATGGATTGGTTAATAGCCAACCATGCTCAAATCATTTGTGATAGAAACTCTATAGAAATTCAAGCACCTACTGGAAAAGTAATTATGATTACAGGAGATAAACCTCGAAAGCCACTAAAGTTCATATCAGTGATGAAAGTTGCTAATTATGAACGGACACAAGGAATAGTATATATGATTTCAGTAATCATTTGTACTAAAGGAAAAGAACTTAAGGAAATTCCTGTAGTCTCAAAATACCCAGATGTATTTCCGGAAGATTTACCTGGGTTACCACCAGATAGGGAGGTATAATTTAGGATTCGGTAAGATAGGAAAACTGAGTCCCAGATATGTTGGACCATTCCCAGTGATTCAACGAAAAGGACCAGTTGCTTATCGCTTACAACTACCAGAAGAACTAGCTGGAGTACATGATGTATTTCATGTATCCAATCTCAAGAAGTGTCTATCAGACGAATCCCTGGTAGTACCTCTTCAAGACGTAGAGGTAAATGAAAGGCTGAAATTCATAGAGAAACCTTTACGAATAGAAGATAGGAAAATCAAGTTTCTCAAACACAAACGACTAGTACTGGTGAAAGTCCAATGGAATTCAAAAAGGGGACCAGTATATACTTGGGAACTGGAATCAGAAATGAAGCGGAAATACCCTCATCTATTTCAATAAATCTCGAGGACGAGATTTTTCCTAAGGTGGGGAGGATGTAACAACTCTCATTAAAATTAATAATTAGAATGATAATTAGTCAATAAGAAAACCCTAATTGAGACACCCAAGTAATTCCGCACTAACCCTAAAATTTTTGGAACAATCGGAATCAGGATCAGGACCCCTAAAACTCAGGGGGGGTAAACCCTAGTTGATAATAATCAACAAAATTCGTTGTCACAATTGAAATTCGAATTTTTGATGATTCATGCAAGCTAGTCCTGTTTCCAGCTAGCCTAGGTATATAGACTGCACCCTTTACGGACCGTAAAGGGAAAAGCCATACGGTCCGTAAGGGAGTCTCAAAATTTACTATAAATAGCATACATTGGCAGTAGCTTATAGAAGTTGAAACGATGTCCCAACTTTCTGTATACGTCGAATTAGCTCGGAAACACAACAATTAAACACACACTACACTCGAATCACTGCCGCAAAACAGGGTAATTACTCGATCGCTATTACGATTCATTTTCCGATATCAATATATCCAAAGAATTTTAAGTGCCGCCCACATTAGGGTTATACTTTGTCGTTCGTCGTTAAATCGATGAATGTTTAAGTATTGCACTTTGTCGTTCATTGTGAGAATTTGATCTCGTGAGTTATCGTGACTGCTGTATTGATCACTAACCCAGTTTTATGTGCATTATTGTTAAAATTAGGTTAACAGGGCTAAATCATATTCTATCCATATTAAATCTGCAATGTGAGTCATTCTCTTTTTATCAACTTTTTTACAATACTCCAAATTATTTTCAGAATTATAATTACAGTGATTAAGTTTATGTAATCACCAAGTTACAGCCAGTATGTGGGGTATTGTGCACATTACTACTGTTTTAATCACATTAGGTGGGCGAACCTAAAATTAAGTGATATACGTCATTCATTGGGGCAGCCAATGGTGATATGACCACAGTCACAGATCCGGTCGAGTGACAAATACTGTGGGTAGTTGGTTAATAATAAACATATGTAAAAACTCTTAATACTGTGAATTATAACAAATGTGACGTTTTTAGTAAATAGAATGATTCACTCAGTATTTCCCCGCTGACAAAACCTTTTTCAAACATGTTTCAGGTGACCTACTGTAATTCAGGAAAAATGTCGTGAAGCATTTTAAGCTTACGATAGTGGCTCAGTATAAAATAAAGAAATATGTTTTGAAATAAAGATTTATCAGAAAAATCTTATTATTGTAAATTATCGGGGTTTTATCCCGAGTTGTGAAATAAAATAATCGGGAAAAGTTTTTAGCTTTATAACGATCCTGATGTTAAAATTCCGCTGCTAAAATCACATAAATAAATATCACGGGATTTCTGTCCCGTGGCTCCTGAAACGGGTCAAACCGGGTCGGAGGCCGTGACATGAAGTGTTAACACTTTCAAATAACCCACTCTAAAATTTTGTTATGTTTTATAAATAAAAAAAAAATCTTAAACCTAAATGTGTTAATGTGTAAATATGCATGTTTAATAAATGGGTCATGTTTAAAGTTTGCATCCTATTGAACGGTCATGTTCAAATTGACTCGTTTAATCAACGCGTTATATTAGGGAACCTAAAACATAATAAGATGAGTGTCGTGTGCGAGTCATATAAGGAATTATTGCACCTAATATTTGTTAGAGTAATTCTTATAGACCAACTGCTATAGTCCACTTTACAAAGAAACCAAAAACTGACCCAAGTTAACATATTTGAATAATGATTCGGTTTTTAGTTTTCATGGTACCCGATGTTAGAAAATTAGAATAATATGAATGGAATTAATTTAGTGATAATTAATGGACTCTTCATGGTGACAAACTCTTGAATAGAGTTTTTATGTCACTTGATTAGCTTTTATTAGAGTTTTTATGTCTTTAATTAAATCACTAATTAAGTGAAACTTTTATTAGAGTTTATGTCTCTAATAAATCACCAATTAAGAGTAAATCTTCACTACCCACATCTCTTGTAAAAATGGTAGGCTATGTGCCTCATTGGAATGATGAGAAAACTACAAGAAAAAAAAAATATGCAAGAAGAATTCTTGGAGAAGTGGTGAAGACTTGAAGACCCATGTGTTGGGTACTTAGAGAGATATGTTTTCTCTATTCAATTTCATCACCTTCATATCATTATTTTCCACAAGTTCTAACACTATAATTTTATCCGGTGTAACCTCGGGCGCGTGGTCATTTCCGGTAGTATATACTGCTTCGGCTGTTCTACCTTGGGAAACAGACGCGTCATCTTTAGTAGAGGCGTGAAATCTGTTTTAAGGGAAGCGTGTTGAACACGTGCCTTAGCCACAACTGTCAACATCAGTTTGTTCATTTTTGCAATCAAGAAGGATCGCACAAGGAGACGAGGTTCAAGTTCTCATAGCAGAAATTGTACAAGAAGACTCTTCTCAAGCTCTTGTCAAAGACAACGATTTGAATCGATTTATTTAAATATGTTGTATTTCATATTTAATTTTTTATGGATTTGTACACGGCACGGGTACTACAATTTCCCAAAAATTATGTAAAGAGAGTATCTTTAAAATTTAATATTTATGTATATAATTTTTATTATAATTATGACCCATTTCCTACACCCGATACTTCAGTTAGGTTTCAGTTGACATACGCCCATAGATTCCATTTAACAAACCTAACTGATCTCTTTAGTTGTTTATGAGTAACTAGTAGAAATAAAAAAAAAAAACAAGCTACGACTTGTCATCTGTGGTAAAATTAAATACAAATCACATTTCGATACAAACTATAGGAACCATTTAAAAAGTGTTATGTGTCATCCAATCAATCTATATATATATATATATATATAGAGGAAGTGTAATGTACAAAAGGGGTAATCGTACTTCACGTACGCTAATACCCTGACCGTCAGATCTGTTTGATCATCTCGCAATTAAGGTTTAATCATTAAGGGCAGATTAGTATTTTTCATCCTTGTCACAGGGGTAATTCAGACATTTACTAAAAAACAAGGAAATTACGTGAGTTCGTTATCTCCAGCATCCCGGTAATTACGATCAGTATCAGTTTCAAGTAATTTCCATTTTCAAATTATAAAATTAGCGGTTATTTGGTGGGCGATTAGGGTTTAATCAGTTTTTTCTTTTTAATGGATCCACAGAGTAGTAATGCTCGAAACACAGAAGATGTCGAATTTGAAGATGCAGAGGTCGATACCGGACTTGATGATGCAGAGCATTATCGTAATCCGACATCAGGCAACAACATTACCTTAGACGATCAGACTAGTAAGTTGTAAAGTAAATGGCTTTATTAAATGTGTTGTGTTTTATCTCCATCATTTTCATAGTTATTAGTTTCTTAATTGTGTTTTTAATCACGAGTGTTTGGTTGAATGTAAGAGAAGTTTAAGTTACTGGGTGGTTTTTGTTTATGCGGTATTAGATTCTCCAGTGATATTTATTTACATGCGTTATTTTTCTAGTGATGCGTTATTTTTTTTGTCAAATTGTTCATGATTCCGAAGCGTTATTATTTTTACATGCGTCATTATTTTTACAAGCGTTATTTATATTGATGCGTTATTTTTTTTCAATGTAGATGAAAGATTGTATATCCCAGAGGTAGCTTCATCATGTGTTCCTGTTATTGGAATGGAGTTCTCTTCCATAGAACAAGCATATGTTTTTTATCAGACATATGCCAAGAAGGAAGGGTTCTCCGCTCGAAAAGGAGGTGAACATCATGTTGGTGGTATTATTAAGTCTAAGTATTTTGTGTGTTCAAAAGAGGGGCATAAACCACAGGCATTTGATGATAATTATTCGAAGTTGTCTAAGCCATATAAACGTAGGAACAGACCGACTATTCGAACCGGCTGTAAAGCACAAATTAAGCTTTGTTCGACGGATGGGGTGTTTTTTAAGGTTGATAAGTTTGTTCAAACGCATAATCATTCATTCGTGTGCCCCAAAGATATGCACTTATTACCAGCTTATAGACATCTGTCTGAGACACAAGAAGAGATGATATGGGAGCTTGGTACATTGAATCTTGGGCCAGTGAAAGCCTTTAATATAATGAGAAAAAGATACGGCGGGTTTGAAAATGTAGGCGCAACTAAAGACGATTGCAAGAATTTTAGAGCTAGGATACATAGCTACATCGGACAGTATGATGCAGATATGGTTATCAATAGGCTGACCGATAAAAAGCAGTTTATGGTTGATTTTTCATTCTTTCACTCGGTCGATGAAAACAAACGATTAACCGGCCTGTTTTGGGCCGATGGCTTGTGCAAACGTAACTATGCTGAGTTTGGAGATGTCATATCGTTTGATGCTACATTTAAAACCAACAAGTTAGTCATTAGTTCAAGCTTATTATTGGTATTTTTTTTATAGTCATCTTGTTTTTTTATATTCATTTTTTGAATTCACATTTTGAAGGTATAAAATGGTTTTTGTACCTTTTACTGGTATTGATAATCATTGTCGAAATGTGACACTTGGAGCCGGGTTGTTAGCATCCGAAAGCATTGAATCATACAAGTGGCTTTTACAATCATTTTTGAACTCATTCGGTAAGCAGCCGAATGTGGTTGTAACTGATCAGGATCCCGCGATGAAACAAGCCATCGAAGCAGTGTTCGATAAGAGTAGGCACAGATTATGTATGTGGCACATAATGAAGAAACTTGCTGATAAGGTTAGGTTCAAAATAGAGTATGCGTGATTATGTTAGAACTGGCGTAATAGTTGTATTCAGTTCATATCTTTATTTGACCAGACTAAAAATAGTCATAGTGCGTTATTATTTTTCTACATGCGTTATTATGTTCTTTATTCTTTTTTTTCATTACACCGTCTTTCAATAAGTTCCAATTCTTTGGTTTAATAGGTGGGACATCAGTTGTGCAATAACGAAGACTTTAAGAGACGTATGTGTGACATTGTATGGACAGATTCGATTACGCCAGAAATGTTTGAGAGAGACTGGAAGCTGATAATGATTGATTTCGGTCTAACTGAGAATAAGTGGCTTGATGATATGTTTGGCATGAGATCTTCGTGGATCCCAGCGTTCTATCGTCATGAGCCTATGTCTGGGCTTATGCGGACCACTTCTAGATCAGAGAGCGAAAACCATTTTTTCTGTCAAGTTGCGAATTCTCAACTTACCCTTGTTGAGTTCTTTAACCATTTTGACGGTGCAATGGACATTCAAAGATTCAACCATCGGAAGAATGACCATATATCTAGAAATACAGTCCCAGACAACTTTTCTGAATCTACTCTAGAGGATGATGCCATGAAAATTTACACCAGGTCAATTTTTGCTGATCAACAGGCAGAGTTACAAGGAACACTGTCCGAGTGCCTTCCTATAGAGACTAAAATTGAGGAACCTTTTTTGAGGATAGGTATGAAGGATTGGAAAGCTCACGGCGACGGTTTATTAGAGGTAATAATATATACATAAGCGTTTATTACATATGCGTTTATTGCCAAAACATGTTTCCTTTTTATTTTTTTTTATTATTTTTTTTTGTGTAGGTATGTTTCAAGAAGGGCGAGGATGTAATTGCATTATGCACGTGTCGCAGGTTTGAACAATATGGATTGTTGTGCAAGCATATATATTTCGTGTTCAAGATGTTCAAAGTGAAGGAAATTCCCAACAAGTATGTAATGAGAAGATGGACTAAAGATGTGGTACCGAATGATCTTAATAATACATTTGATATTACTGTTGACGGTGATGATGCGCATAAAAAGGCCAAAGAGGTTGCGTATGAGATTATGCAGACTGGAGAGTATCTGATTGGTAACCTGATCAAAGATTTCGATCATCTACTTATAGTTAGGGATCGGATGAGAGAGATGAAAGAAATGGTTTATGAACTTCGCATAACCAAGCCCATCGACCCTAAGTTTGATAGATATTCACGGTTAATTGGTTACGAGAAACCAAACACTGACGACCCACCTACAGTCCGTGTGCCAACTGGTATTAGAAACAAAGGACGCGGTTCACATAAGCGCATTAAATCAAAAAAAGAGAAAATTATTAGTCTAAAAGGCAAGAGAGGTCGGACATGCAGTCACTGCAATATCAAAGGTCATGACATTCGAACTTGCAAGGTGTTAAAGGGTGAAGCTACTGCTGCTGATAAGGTTGCCAATAAGGAGGGGAGGAAAAGAAGAGCAATTCAGTTAGAGAAGGGTCCTAATTTAATTGATGAAGAGGACGAGGAGGTTGAAACTGGTGACGAAGAGGAGTTTGAGGAGTCCGATGAAGCAGAAGATAGTGATTTTGAATGCGAAGACGAGTAGTGTTTGTTGTGACTGAACTTTCATGTAATCTATGACATTTTTTTTTCACATGATATGGGTGATTATATATCTCAATTGTTTTTTTTACCCCTTTTTTTGTGATTAATCATAACCATACACAGGACTTTTTTGAAATGGAGACTTCAAGTGACCAAACACTCATCCTCATCTACATAACTAGCGTATTAAAATATAAACTCATGCGTGATAATACGTAACATGCATTTTTTTTCATATCAATATTGCTAAAGCAACATTCAAAAAAGTATGAGACATCAAGTGTCATAACACTGAGTCTCATCATCACAACTAGCTATGGGTGGATGAGTTTAGTAAAATATACCCCCACATATAAGTTCAATACACACAAAACCACCATTGTTCAAAATACCGACAACACATTAGGTCATCCCGAAAATCAACAAAATAGTTTATTAATCAGCCATACCACTTACTTCGGTGACATTATCTTCCCAACCTCCTTCTCGGACGTCTCCATCTTCTCTTCAACGGTCTCCACTGCATCTTTCAGATATGAGTAGACTAAGTTATCTGCCGATGCTTGATCCTTCATCAGTTGTATTGCTTTATCCCTTAACATAGACTTTGGTTCTTCAAGCAGAATTCCCCACACTTCCTGGGTTTTTTTTGTTGTTCTAATATCCTGCCCTGCACATCGAGAATACTGTTACAAGAGTTAACATTACAAGCAAGTTCCGTTAACCTGCGGGTATTCAAGAGCTCCTTGATTGCTTCGTTTGCGGGATTTGTCGACATTGTTGTTCTTGAAGAGAGTCTGATATATGTTTTTTTAGAATGGGAGGGATGAGTGAATCTTATATGTGTGTTATTGGGTAATTAATTTTGGTAGTTGAGAGATATTTTTGGTAAGTAAAATTTAATATTTTACATCATTACAAGTCTCTACAAGTCATATCGACTTAATAGTAGGCTATATAGTTATAGGGTTTAATTATTTTTATACATCAAGTTGCATACTGATAATGTCTGCACAATTATCAATTCATGCGTTATTTTGTTAGTTCATGCGGTATAATTTTATAAAAAATGGACATGCGTTATTTTTTTTTTGTTAAAGCGGTATAATGTGGACTAGCGTGATTTCATGCTGAAATATAAGCTGTAAACTTGGACTAGCGTGATTTCATGCCTAATTAAAACTTGGGCATGCATTTTTTTTATAATTCATGCTTTATAAATTGGTCATGCGTTATTTCTTATATTCCAGCGTTTTTTTTAAACAAAACTAAAAAAAAAAAACAGCTGTCATGGTCAATAATTTTATATTGTCCTCTTGCTCTGCAATTCCCTTTTATATATCGATGGAAAACCATTCAATTTTTATCCGTTCAATTTTTTTTTTAAAACATGGCAGAGTCTTGTAATTCATCGAGTGGTTCGTCTTCCTCATCAGGTATGCGTGCTTATCTAAAAAAGAGAATTGAGGATCAAATAGCTGAAGACAAGTCTTGTAAAGACTTGCTAGAAACTAACATTCATAGGGTCAGAGAGAACATGAAAAGGAGGGAAGAAATACTGAATTTGTTGTCTGGTATGTCAGATTCAAGTGTCAAAGAGGTGGCTATGATGTTTATGGTTGATCTTGGCAAGCGGGATGAGAAACAGTTAAAACAACTCGCGGACGCCATTACCGTCTTGGGATGCTCTATGGAGTTGAAGATCCAGTTTCTGGAGACTTATTTCTGATGGTTTTTATGTATCGTCAATCATATGGGGTGCGAAATCATGTCTATCTAAGTGTTTTTTATATTTTTGTATGAAAGTTGTGTTTTTGAATAATGAAAATGTCCGACTAGTTTATGTTTATAACTAGATGCATTATATGAATTATAAATAGAAATAAAAAATCCAAATGTCAAATATGTTTGGAACAAAAGACTGCAAGATAGTAGTCCTACGACTTTTCATTTTGTTTCCCCTTTTTGAGCTTGAAGAACTGATCTAATCTGTTACTTATTTTGCTATCTAGATCGTGCAAAGCATCAGCGGGGATCGAATTCTTCATAAAGTCCGTAGCTTTGTCGTATACCTCCTTCCTTATAAGATTGTAGTCGGACAATACAATCTTACTAAGATACCTGTACCGCAAAAACCGTAGTTGTGAATCTTGAATCGTTTTCTGGTCTTCCGTTTTAAACCCTGCATTCCATGGAGATTTGCCCTTGTATGTCTCCATATGCCTCATAGTGAAGACACCACAGTCACTACCGTTTTGAAGAGTTCTCCAATCCATTTCCTTTCGAATTATTTTTGCTTTTTCCAACTTTGTTATCCACTCTTTTTGTCCAAGTTTGCCTTTTAGGTATAGCACTAGAACTCTCCGCTATAAGCACGATAAAAATTCATATTATTACCTATTCATCATAAGGATAAAAAGCTATTTAGAATTACCAGCTTTTCGGGGCGTCCACGGTAGCGTTTGGTAAACGATTCGGCATACCGAGAGTTATCTATTAACTCGATATCTCCATTTTTCATGTTAAAGCATAGGCACCAGTAATGATCAGAAAGTAGTACTGGAATGAAGATGAGATCAACTTTGTCAACTTTCTTCACCTGATACTTACACAATATATCGTCTACGCCTGGTCCGAATACTTTCAATCGATCACTATCTGTGATTTTTGGCTCAAACATTTCGTCTTGCTGCAAGATTTATCAAACCATGCGTGATTAACATATTTAGTGGTTTTTTCAAAAAAAATGCAACCATGCGTGATTAACATATTAATTTTTCAACTTTGCGTGATTAATGTTGGAAAACTTACCAATATTGTAGTTGGTAAGAACAGCCTGTAGGGTGATGATTTTTTGTCCCTTTTTTTCTCTTCAAAGTTTAAAACATCTACAAATGTGTCCATTCCACCATATGATATGTATTGCGATGGGTGGAAGGTTTCAAATATGATTTTAAGCGCTTCGACTCCACTGTCAGACTTGTATATCAATGTCCTGTTGTTTTTTAATACCAACAAAGAAAAGTTAACAAAAAAAGTTGAAAATTTTTAACTAATTTTTAGGGTTCAAAATCTTACCCAATATCTCCCAACGGAGCTAAGAGATAACAGACGATTGTTTGGTCACGCCCCAAAAGTGGCTCATATAGGTTGGTTACCCTGTTGCAGTAAGGCGATCTGTATGCGTCACCTAGTTCTGCCAGACGCTTTTCGTTCTTTTCCCTGATCATCTTGATACGCGTTCTTACTAGCTGTGTATGCCTCTCATCATCCATTTTATTTGTGTTCGCTGACACAGGAGTTTTTTGATTACCCGCACTTGATGTTTGTAGGATTGGAGCCAATTTTAAAAGTGTCTCAACAGACTGCATTTCTGCTTCGGTCACTTCATCAGGTTCATCAGCTGATGTTGTCGGAGGCTTATCTTTATCATAGGCGTCGGTTATTGTATTCTGTTTATGTGCTTGTTGTTGACTGCACTCTGCCAAATTTACAGGTTGGTCCATGTTGTTCACCACATCTGCTTGCGCCACTGTTTTCATGTTTGATTTGGGTTAATTTGTTTGTAATCACAAGCTACAAAAATGCACCTTTTGTTTAGTAATGAACGTATTTTTGTTACCTTCTGTAGTCTGCCTGTATACGCCTGGTTCTATGGTTTGTAAGGCAGCCAGGCATGAGTCCGAAATACCACCATCATCAAATGGGGTATCATGAACATCATCACATCCTATAAAATCCCATACGTTTTGTTTTTATTAATCATAATTTCATGTAAATATTAACAAATAAGAGAAATTATTATATACCTTTATCTTTCACCGTGTTTTGATGTTCCAACTTTGCATCTCCATCGCCCTCTAACTCTTGATTTGTTTCGCCACATTGTCCAACTTTGTTTTGAACCACCTCATCACCACCATAGCTTACTTCAGCAGGTATCGAAACTGTATTCGTAGAAACGGAATTTTTAACCGCATCATTCCATCTTTTACACCTTTCCATAATTTCAACATCCCAGAAAAACTTCTCCTTTACCCCCTTAACGAGATCATTCATATCCGAAACAAGAGAAATGTATTTCTTTATATTATTGTCCATTGTTTTCAACAACACCTGTGGAATTGGACATTCAAAAAGATCAAGCGTGATTAACATTAGTTCAAGCGTGATTAACAGTTTCTAGCGTGATTACCAGTTTAAGAAGCCAAGTTTCATTTTTTTCACAATACCATGCGTGATTACCCAGTATGCGTGATTAACAGTTTCTAACAGCATTACCAGTTTTATATCATGCGTGATTACCCAGTATGCGTTATTGACAGCATTATTGACAAGTTTCATTTTTCTACATGTACAGAATTATTGTCTAACAGCATTACCAGTTTAACAAGCCAAGTTTCATTTTTCTACATGTACAGAATTATTGTCTAACATCATAAACAAGTTTTATAGCATCTCTTATTGACAGCAAAAAAAAAAAAAAAACAAACAAACAAAAAATCAAGTTTACCTTTTTATTTTTTTTCGAGGCTTCCCACGCAGCATGATCATAGATCACCCCGGTTAGTTGAACTGGAGTGCTGCAGTAGTCAATCTCTTTTTGCGTTTGTGTCCCTATGTCCATTTCATCTAAATTCAAGTCTGAAATATGTTCATTCGGATTCCACCCGTCAAACCAATCCGTATTTGATGGTATGTCACCTTCGTCAATCGGATCCTCCCCATCCAGGTTTCCAGTCAGGTTTCTTCTGTTGTAGACATGTGTCGTATCCACTGGTGGTATCATGTACTCATCCGTATCTTCCATCTGATCTGATGTATTGATTTCGGTGAGGTTTTCTTGTACCGCAGTTGCCTCGTGTATGGGACGTTGTCAGCGAAAAGGTCAGTGTACACCGTCGAAGTGGTCTGTTTTACGATTTCGAATGGTGCGGTCGTAGCTTCTTGATTTTGATGATCATTGACATTGATGCGCGAGGCAGTAACATGTTGATCCTGGCGACTATCATTTGCTCCTTCGTCTTCCTCCACTTCATCACATTCTTCAACACTTAGCGGCCCGTTGTTGTATAAATATTCTTCCACGTCGTCGATCATACCAGAGGTGACATACCGTATGACAGGCATTTTGACAGGTTCATCGAAAATTTTGTGTCTTTGGTTGAAATAATGGCTGTATAGAAGCTGCATATTTTTTTTTTGAAAAAAACCAAATCATTAATATTAATATCTCATGTAGCATAACCTTTAAAGATGTGTACATAACATACCGTTAGGAATGCAACCGGGCCATTGTATTGTGAGTCTAACTTTTTCCAACCTTGTCTTGTTCGTTTCAGCGATTCTAAAACGAAGGAGCACCAATCCAGATTTGGAATGTCTTCCTCTTTGTCAATTGCAAGTAGAAAACTTTGTTTAACAGTTGTTGACTTTGTTATCTCCACAAACAAAGTGTTCCAGTAGGCTAGGAAATTTAGCTTGAATAATCGACCGCCATTGGTTTGCTTTGACATAGTTCTCGCAAGTAAAGTATGAGTAATTTTGTTTGTGTCTGGCCACTGGTTTTTGAACTCATCTATGGTTGTTTCTGCGCCTTGAGTAGCCGTATTTTTCTCCACTATTGCTCCTTTTCTAGGCTTATTTTTTTCTCGTACAATAACATTACCTTTTCGAATCCCAAACACGTCATGTACCGAATCTCGGGTGATTTTTATCTTGTGATTTCCTATGTTTAGTGTGCTGTATTGCTCGTCATAGTTTCGTACGAGCCAATACCCTAAACGTGTGCTTATATGATAAAGCTTTATATTTAGGACATCACCGAATCCAATGCTCTTCACATCCGCCACCTGCGCTTCACTAAAGTGCTTCACTGTATCCAAAAAACCTGAAGGACTGCACCGTAGGCTGATTACATCATGTTGATAATCATAGTACGGTCTTGGTTCTGTCCTAATATGCTCTGAATCGGTAATCTTCCGTTTCCCCTCGATAGGATCCATCTGCTTTTCGTTTTTCGACTGTTTTTTTTTACTGGCTCACCATCTTGGTTAGTTGTAGTATTTGACCGTTTTCTTGTGTTTTCACCCCTTTTGACTATCAAGTGTCTAATAGGCTCTTCAAAGTCATCATCATCATCTTCTCGACTTAAATTTGGATGCTGTCTATTAACCTTTAATTTATGAGGTTGCTTTGTCATCATCGACTGAATCGGGGGCTCAAAATCATCATCATCATCAGCAAACCCTACATCATATTTTCAGTTCAAAATTCAAAAAGATGTAATGAATCATGCTAATGCCGCTTGTTATCTCAAAATATCCAACTACACAATTTTTAAGCTAGATCCGATAGGACATATCAAATTTTCAACATATATAACAGCAATCTTGCTAATGCCGCTTGTTACCCTACATCTAATGTTAAGCCTGTAACCTAATTCCGCTAGTTCATCAAAGGGAATCATCATCTAATGTTAAGCCTGATAATCCCGCTAATACATATCAATGAATCAACAAAAAATTACGCCTGTTCTTATCAAATAACGCTATTTAACCATCCCTAATTTTGGCTTAAAAATCTTCAATCAACATCAAAACTGTTGTTAGCTAGAGTGATTCAATTCAACAATTAGATAAAGACGCCCAATATCAAGTGGTAAAAATCCCAATTTCACAAGTTAACCTAATTCCGCTAGTTCATTAAACAGAAGCATCATCTAATGTTAAGGCTGCTAATCCCGCTACTACATATCAATGAATCATCAAAAAATTACGCTTGTTCTTATCAAATAACGCTAGTTAAAGAACCCTAATTTTGGCTAAAAAAACTTCAATCAAAATCAAACCTGTAGTTATGCCGCTAATGTGCACCGGCTTCACCGGATCATTTCTTTTCTTGCTCCGTCTTTCTCTTTTAGCTTCTTCAACATTTAATGTAACCGCCGATTAGTTCAACTATAAGGTTTGGAATGGCTAACAAAATAAACGGGGGGGTTCAGAAGATGATTAAATCGATACCTCTTAATGCCGTATTCGTCATTTTCAAGTGAAATCGATCTTCGTTGCTTGTTCACCGTTGTTAATCCTCTGTTTGTCCGACGCCGGAATCGAGTTTTCTCCGTCGGTCGTTATCCTTTGAAACTCACAGAAATTGAAGATGCTCAAATATGGTTTTTGATTAGATACTGATATTTAGCCGGGTATTTAGGCATAGGGAATTGACCATTTTAACCTTTGTTTCACATAATTACGTTTTAGACAGCCGCTTACACATTTATTTAATCACGCTTTTAAGCCCTTGATCCTACGGTCAGGATTATAACGTATGTTATGTACGATTACTCATTTTGTATGTTAACCTCCCTCTATATATATACATATATATATATATATATATATATATATATATATATATATATATATATATATATAGGGGCTGATGTGTCATGATATAAGGGCTTGGAAAATGATGTGGCATCACCATAGGCACTCTTGAAATGGTTTTGGCTCCAAAAATTCGGGTATCTTTTTCTTGATACTGGCAGACGTGGGATCCGGGTTTTGAACCCGGATATAAATACCTTCTAAAACCAGCTTCTTTTGTATTCCCTGTTCTAAACCCTAGCCTCCCCTTCCTCTTCTACATTAGTCATCGCAGCCATCGCTAAATAAGATTAAGATCTCGATCAACCATTACAGGTATGTTCTTGATCTTCGGGTCCGTTTTTTCATTCTTGGATATCCAGCTTTTTACTCGATCTTATAAACAAATAGACGCACACATCAAAAACCCTAAAAGCTCCCACGTTCTTCTTCAATAGCCTGACAAAGGATTCCAAAATCAAACCGATTCACTTCCAGGTATGTCGATTCTGTAGATATTGATTCTATACTTCACATTTGTTTATCAGCTATTTTTTTCTAAAATTTGTCTGTTTCATCGCCCAAGAGGAAGATGGTGACGGTGGTGGTCACCTGAAGAGGGAAGACGACAACGACATGGGTTGATTTAGGGTTTCTCAATCGGTGGTATTGTGATGGCTGTGGTTCTAGGCAATGGTGAAAGGGCGGCGGCTAGGGTTCCACCAACACATAAATCTGACCGATTTTGGTTTCGGTAGGTACTGGTAAGTCATAGCCAAGTCCCTCCTCCGTTCCGCCTCCACCTCCGTCAGAGCATCAGCTCCTAGAATCTCCGACTGTACACGCTCCTTCCGCTCTCGAAAACCCCTTTCACATCGCATTTTCAGGTATTTTTTTCTTCGTACTTCAACTGTATCTGCAAATTTGAATTTTCACATATACTCGTGTTTTGCTTAACCAGTTATTAAGGATATTTGACACCACACACTGTGATTCTTATTGCTAGATTGCCTTGAATGTTGTTTAGAGGAAATTTGATTGTAGCTACCAGTTTTTCCTTTTAGTTTCCAATGACTGAAGCCAAAAGGAAAACAAAGTTTATAAATTGAATATCTTAGTTAGTATGCTCATTTCTACTTGCAATTAGACGGACGGGTACTTGACATGTATGCTGTGGATCATAGTTTGTTTACTAGAAAGCTCATGCATAATATTGGATTTTGCTTCCTGTGTTTTCACTTCGCACTGTTAATTTTACCGATTTTTGTAGTATATAGTATTGGATTTTTCGTTATGCGGTTGATTAGAACATAGAAAGAAAGTTAGGTTACCAGGGTCTTTGTTTTTAATATGCATTTCTTGCGCCAAATAACATCTAACAGCTTTGTGAAAAAATAGGTCACTTGTAGAGATGAGTTGTATCGCATATATGCGATTGTTTATGCATATGCATATGTATAATTTGTATGTGTCTGTGTGTATTATACATACGTTGATTAATCAAAATTTATATTCTTGTAACTGTTCCATGTAGATAACAACTGTTGAAGAGGCAAAAAAGTTCTATCCACTATTCGGGCTTGGAGCCAATGTTACATTAATATTCTCGGGTCGTACGGTGAAATACGTCTCAAATATGTGAAAACATCTGGGTCTGGGAGTTGATGGATGGATTATTTCTTTAAAATACATGATGAGTATTGTGGTGTTAATGGGCCTAGCAATTTGCAGTCTTTATTGGTTGGTCAATACATTTGTTCCTCTTCCTACCCGTAGCAAGAAGAAGAAGCTAACATTTCATATCTTTATAATTTTTCTTTTTTAAATAAATATCTGATTATTCAAAACATCCTGTATTTTTAAATTTTTTTCATTATTTTGGGGGTCAAATAATTGTTTATTTAATGTTAAATAAGTAAACGTCAATTGATTTTTTTTTTTGTGCAGGAAAAGGCAAACATGAGCACAATGGAAAGTTTTAAATTCTTAGCTTCGTCACTCCAGGTAAGAAATCTAGTCGTTCTAATCTAATTTTATATACCATTCCGAATGATTTGAAATACGTGGACCTGATCGTTTTTAGGGCGTTCCGAGTCGGAGTTACCAAATTCGTTGGTAGTGTTAAAAAGATGCGGCTGGTGTAATAGAAATATTAGGGTTTTGTGTTGTTTAGTGAAGAAGAAATACATAAAAAGAGAAATAGATTGTGTGTGCGGCTGTTAAATCATTTTTAGGGGCTTAGGTTTTTTTTTCTTATACGTGGGAAAACATTTTAGGTGTTTAGGTTTTTTTTTGCTTATTCATGGAAAAAGTGATAAGGTTGCCTTATATTGACAGCTAAGGGGTTTCAGTAAAATCAAATAAGAAAATAAATGTGTGTTTTTCTTGAAAGGTTTGGATAAAAAAAGTTACAGATGGATGATGACAGATTCAAGAATTGTCAAAGAATATGTAACATATTATCATCTTCTACTTCAAGATATCATATTATCATCTTCTACTTTAGAATTTTAGAACTTTATATTTATGTTTATGTTTATGTTTTCTATTTGGTAATATGAATAATGGATTTTGGTTAGTCGAATTTAGTAATTTTTGTTTTAATTTGTGTATACAGAACCGGACTCAATGGTACACTGTACCGGATCGTACCGAAATGAACCTACCCCTTCCGTACCGAATTCGATTAGAACGATTGGATGTGGATGTGCATGCGAAACCAACTGAGAAACCATCAGAATCAAGTCCCATGACAACATGTGACTCTTGAATCTTTTTATTGTTCTTTGAAACCGTCAAATGTTGCTCTAAGAGGTAAAAGTCAATTCATGTATGTGTTATATTGTTTTAGGTCATACATTCAGAGCATTGGATGCGAAACCATTGTGTATGTGAGAAGTGTTATTATTTGCGGCTTTTTCTCAAATAGAAAACGGGCTTACTGTTACTGATCTCTGTTTATACAGCATTGCAATGGGCTGCATATACACAAAGGCAAAAAATTACCCAAGGGAACCAGCAGCTCACGTGGCAATAAGTAAGTTACTTTTAAGGAACACGCAGATAAAAGTGTATTATCTATACATGTTTTTTTGTTACTTTGTTTATATAATACTTGTACTTGATTGATACTTTATATTTACCAATGCTTATTTCTTTCAGGAACTGGGTGCCGGTTTCTTGAGAAACAAAAGGATAAAATTACAGGTGTGGTATTTTGCTTAACGACAACAAACGATACTGAAATGTATAAGAGGTAAGTTGGTTGATGCGTTTTAGTTCCTATGCAGTATGGGTGGCGGTTTCGAGCGATTTATGTAAAATGTGCAATTATGTTTGATTTGTGTATGTAGACTTCTTCCACTCTATTTTCCGCTTGATAAGAAGGAAGAAGAGATTGCTATTTCTAAGCTTCCTGCTGATGTTGGAGATGAAAACGGTGAAACAGTTATTGACGAAAGAAAAATCAGGATAAAACCACTACCAAATGTCAAAAATACATTTCCTAAAATTCCCCGAGCTTCGTTAGATGTTCCTGTTGGTGATCAAGGTTTGGCTAGACAATTAGTGACCTGTAAAACTCATAATATTAGGGGTTCTGGGGTAGACAGTTGATGTATAAGGCGTACTTCTTTGTAATTTTTGTTTACATTGACTTGTAGTTTAGTGTAGGAATAGTTATAATTATTTGTATACCTTAAAATCAATCTGTAAAAGTAAGCTCTCTTATTTTTGGGTTTTTAATTTTATACTTGATTACAATATTATGGACTTGGGTACAAAGTTTTTTATATTAAAAGAAGTTTACAACACAATATGCACTGAAGCCAAGTCAGTGTTACTCTTGATGCAATATTTATCTTATAGGTATGGTTTGATTTTAATTTTAAATAGAAATGAATCAGTGTGTGTTGAAATTTTTTATTGAGTCCACCTCTAATTTAGCGTGTTTACAATTGTGTTATTCGATGTTGCAGTCGTGTTGGGGTCTCGGGTATGTGGTGGCTACTCTTTTTACGTACATATTATTTAAATAGTTTACAACATCTTTTGGTCTTTTAATATACAGATTAAATGCCTTACATTTTAAAAGACGACAAATATGAGACAAAATACAAGACTGACTTAAAAGGTACAATACCTAGGCAATGCTACTTAGGCAAGCTTAGTATCGACACCAAAGTTTATATTATATAGTATCGACACTAAAGTTTATATTATATACATAAACACTTATAATTTGGTTGTTTTTTTTTGTAGAGGGAACTCAATTTACTACAGGAAAGGTTTTGATAACTCGAAGGATATGCATCTTCAAAGGGACTCGACTATCTTTAAATTGTGTATCCACTGTATCACTAATTTATGTAACATGAGACTTTGTATTTTATTTTATTTGTACACTTAATATTTATCTTAATAGTTTTCTCCAACCCGGGTAGCACCTGGGTGATAACCTAGTTATAGATAAATGGTAAATAATAACGTAAATATTATCAATTGTATTGAATTCTCTATAATTATGTTAACAAGCAATTAATTCTTTATTTGGATATTTCTTTTGTTTTCAATGTTGATATCAATCACATATGTGCTAAAATCAATTATCTTGATTAATTTTCATGTACTAATATAAATTAAAAGTGCTACTTTTTATGTATGTATTGTTTTAGTATGTGCTAATTTAACTTTTTTTTAAGTGCTAGGATCTGTTCTCACGATTTTAATAATCTCAATTATTGACCATTAGCCGACAACGGTCCCAACTTCAAAAATTTCCATTGGTGGTCCCATCTTTTCACATGTTGGCCTTCAATGGGCCCTAACTATCAGAACGTTAACTCTGTTAGTCTCCGGTCGCCGAAAAAACGTTTTTGGTCGGAAAACTCCCACTACAAACAAAAAGCCATTTAATGGCACACATTTTTAATGGCATTTAGATTTTGTGCCACTAATTTAGGTTTTTGAAGTTGGGACCGTTGTGTTCACTCCAGGTAAGAAATCCAGTCGTTCTAATCTAATTTTATATACCATTCCGAATGATTTGAAATACGCGGACCTGATCGTTTTTAGGGCGTTCTGAGTCGGAGTTACCAAATTCGCTGGTAGTGTTAAAAAGATGCGGCTGGTGTAATAGAAATATTAGGGTTTTGTGTTGTTTAGTGAAGAAGAAATACATAAAAAGAGAAATAGATTGTGTGTGCGGCTGTTAAATCATTTTTAGGGGCTTAGGTTTTTTTTTCTTATACGTGGGAAAACATTTTAGGTGTTTAGGTTTTTTTTTTGCTTATTCGTGGAAAAAGTGATAAGGTTGCCTTATATTGACAGCTAAGGGGTTTCAGTAAAATCAAATAAAAAAATAAATGTGTGTTTTTCTTGAAAGGTTTGGATAAAAAAAGTTACAGATGGATGATGACAGATTCAAGAATTGTCAAAGAATATGTAACATATTATCATCTTCTACTTCAAGATATCATATTATCATCTTCTACTTTAGAATTTTAGAACTTTATATTTATGTTTATGTTTATGTTTTCTATTTGGTAATATGAATAATGGATTTTGGTTAGTTGAATTTAGTAATTTTTGTTTTAATTTGTGTATACAGAACCGAACTCAATGGTACACCGTACCGGATCGTACCGAAATGAACCTACCCCCTCCGTACCGAATTCGATTAGAACGATTGGATGTGGATGTGCATGCGAAACCAACTGAGAAACCATCAGAATCAAGTCCCATGACAACATGTGACTCTTGAATCTTTTTATTGTTCTTTGAAACCGTCAAATGTTGCTCTAAGAGGTAAAAGTCAATTCATGTATGTGTTATATTGTTTTAGGTCATACATTCAGAGCATTGGATGCGAAACCATTGTGTATGTGAGAAGTGTTATTATTTGCGGCTTTTTCTCAAATAGAAAACGGGCTTACTGTTACTGATCTCTGTTTATACAGCATTGCAATGGGCTGCATATACACAAAGGCAAAAAATTACCCAAGGGAACCGGCAGCTAACGTGGCAATAAGTAAGTTACTTTTAAGGAACACGCAGATAAAAGTGTATTATTTATACATGTTTTTTGTTACTTTGTTTATATAATACTTGTACTTGATTGATACTTTATATTTACCAATGCTTATTTCTTTCAGGAACTGGGTGCCGTTTTCTTGAGAAACAAAAGGATAAAATTACAGGTGTGGTATTTTGCTTAACGACAACAAACGATACTGAAATGTATAAGAGGTAAGTTGGTTGATGCGTTTTAGTTCCTATGCAGTATGGGTGGCGGTTTCAAGCGATTTGTGTAAAATGTGCACTTATGTTTGATTTGTGTATGTAGACTTCTTCCGCTCTATTTTCCGCTTGATAAGAAGGAAGAAGAGATTGCTATTTCTAAGCTTCCTGCTGATGTTGGAGATGAAAACGGTGAAACAGTTATTGACGAAAGAAAAATCAGGATAAAACCACTACAAAATGTCAAAAATACATTTCCTAAAATTCCCCGAGCTTCGTTAGATGTTCCTGTTGGGGATCAAGGTTTGGCTAGACAGTTAGTGACCTGTAAAACTCATAATATTAGGGGTTCTGGGGTAGACAGTGGATGTATAAGGCGTACTTCTTTGTAATTTTTGTTTACATTGACTTGTAGTTTAGTGTAGGAATAGTTATAATTATTTGTATACCTTAAAATCAATCTGTAAAAGTAAGCTCTCTTATTTTTGGGTTTTTAATTTTATACTTGATTACAATATTATGGGCTTGGGTACAAAGTTTTTTATATTAAAAGAAGTTTACAACACAATATGCACTGAAGCCAAGTCAGTGTTACTCTTGATGCAATATTTATCTTATAGGTATGGTTTGATTTTAATTTTAAATAGAAATGAATCAGTGTGTGTTGAATTTTTTTTATTGAGTCCACCTCTAATTTAGCGTGTTTACAATTTTGTTATTGGATGTTGCAGTCGTGTTGGGGTCTCGGGTATGTGGTGGCTACTCTATTTATGTACATATTATTTAAATAGTTTACAACATCTTTTGGTCTTTTAATATACAGATTAAATGCCTTACATTTCAAAAGACGACAAATATGAGACAAAATACAAGACTGACTTAAAAGGTACAATACCTATGCAATGGTACTTAGGCAAGCTTAGTATCGACACCAAAGTTTATATTATATAGTATCGACACTAAAGTTTATATTATATACATAAACACTTATAATTTGATTGTTTTTTTTTTGTAGAGGGAACTCAATTTACTACAGGAAAGGTTTTGATAACTCGAAGGATATGCATCTTCAAAGGGACTCGACTATCTTTAAATTGTGTATCCACTGTATCACTAATTTATGTAACATGAGACTTTGTATTTTATTTTATTTGTACACTTAATATTTATCTTAATAGTTTTCTCCAACCCGGGTAGCACCCGGGTGATAACCTAGTTATAGATAAATGGTAAATAATAACGTAAATATTATCAATTGTATTGAATTCTCTATAATTATGTTAACAAGCAATTAATTCTTTATTTGGATATTTCTTTTGTTTTCAATGTTGATATCAATCACATATGTGCTAAAATCAATTATCTTGATTAATTTTTTAATGTACTAATATAAATTAAAAGTGCTACTTTTTATGTATGTATTGTTTTAGTATGTGCTAATTTAACTTTTTTTAAGTGCTAGGATCTGTTCTCACGATTTTAATAATCTCAATTATTGACCATTAGCCGACAACGGTCCCAACTTCAAAAATTTCCATTGGTGGTCCCATCTTTTCACATGTTGGCCTTCAATGGGCCCTAACTATCAGAACGTTAACTCTGTTAGTCTCCGGTCGCCGAAAAAACGTTTTTGGTCGGAAAACTCCCACTACAAACAAAAAGCCATTTAATGGCACACATTTTTAATGGCATTTAGCTTTTGGGCCACTAATTTAGGTTTTTTATGCCATGCATTAGAAGTTAGAGCCGAATATATGGGCCAATGAAGACTTCCAGCCGAATGTTTGAACGGTTTTGATTGGATCAGTCGGTGGTTTACCAGAGGCAAATGATCGGTTTCTACTTCTGATGTGGTATATCAAGGAATTTAACTTCTAATACACATAGGATTGAAAAAATACCTTGCCTACATATACCACATCAGAAGTAGAAACCGATCATTTGCCTCTGGTAAACCACCGACTGATCCAATCAAAACCGTTCAAACAAGAATCACATTCGGAATTTGAACCTGCAAACAAATTAAACAAAATACACAAATAAAAACCGTAGTCATATGAGATTTTGTTGAACGCAATAAGAACATCGATTAAATGGGGGAATTTAGAGAGAATCATCAAAATCGGAACCCTGTAAAGCAGCATGAAATCACCTGAATTTCTTCGCTAGCAACTTTAGCTGCTGGATCACACATTAGGAATCATAATGTCAGTTAAGTAGAAAATAGATAAGCAATTGAGAAGGCATCAATAAGTAAATTTTAAGAAGAATTATGCCTGAAAATCCGAAATTGTTAAATTTCCCATTTTAAATTATATTTCTGGTTGATTTTCACTTACGCGATAACCAACTGATGAAGTTTCTAGAGACTAAATCAATTTTTTTTGTGGTGATCTAGATGAACCCAAAACAGTATAGTGGGATAAAAAAAGATTGTTAAAGATCTCTAATCCAACACAAAATGACCTAGAATCTACAACCGCCAACTTCTCTAACGCCTCAGCGGCCGCTTTCCTCACACTCCAATCCTCACTCTTCACCACAAACCCAACCAAAACACTCACCAAACTCTTCACAATAACCGAACTCGAAAGAACACCACCGACACCAATCACACTACCTAAAACCATCAACAAAGCAGCTTTCGCCTTAAAACCGTCAACCTTCAACAACTTCTCAATCCTCACCACCATCCTCCTCAAATAAACCGGGTCGGGATCCGGCGCGCCATCGAAGCCGCAACTAAACCCAGAGCCGTGCCGATCTAAGAGTTCAAATCCTGTTCGGTCACCAACGCATCAATGAAATATACATAATGTATCAAAATAGTAATGATAAATACACATAATAGTAATTTTAAATGTATATAAATAAATTAATAAAATGATCAATATATAAAAAAATAGCCAAAGTCGAGCTTAGGTGACCTCGGGCTCGGTTCAGCTCGTTTACGGTTGATAAAAGGCTAACCTTCACCCGGTCAGCATCAGATAAAGGTCTTGTTGTGTCATTCCTATTCAGAAGTTGTTTGAAAAAGTCTATCACAGGCAGTGCCTCAACGAATGGTCTTGTTTGATAAAGGTCTTGTTGTGTCATTCTATTCAGAATTAAAATCTTAACATATGAACATAACAATAAAACTACTTAACTGCTTCATTCACTAAACACAATGGCAGATCATAATTTCTCTTTACCAAAGTTTTCACAAGTTAAATAATATTACAGTTATTTCACAGTTCGAAAATCTAAGCGTCGCTTCTCCCCATTTATGTCGACGGCAGAATGCATCATCGTTATCTCTTCTTGAGCAGCTGAACAATGAACGGTCTCGTATCTAAAAAAATCAATCATCACAAAGCGGTGAAACTGAAATCAAGAAAGACTTACCTGTGCTTCTGTGTTGACACTATTGATATAAGTTCCTTGTTGAGTGTCCCATAACTTTATGCACCAGTCATTGGTGCCGCCACCAGAGGCCAACACTTCAAAGTTATAAGGGCACCATGCTAGCGCCTTGACTGCCGCCACATGGTTCGTGAACCGGTACACGAACTGCGCTGAGTTCATCATTGAAGCCTCCCATATGTACACAACATTATCATCACCGCCACTTGCCAATAAGTTACCCGTAATCGACCATTTCAAACCGCAAACTTTGCTCCTGTGCGTCTTTAAATGCGACACCAAACTGTTTCTAACCCTCACTGCCAACCAAAGTTGATACATTTTTTATTTCAGTTTTAGTAATTTAACTTTTTTATAAAGAAAAAGGAAATGTGGTTAAGAAATAATACCATCATGGTTCAAAATGGCTTTGCCACTGCCTGATGTTAAAATGTGGCCATTCCATGAAGTTGCACCTACATGATGACCTTCTAGTCTGTTTATAAGTTTGCTAGTCTGCGCGTCGAAAAGCTGAATATGTGATTGTGAAAGACCAACCGCGAGTGTTTTGCCATCGTGAGACTATGAAAGACTGGACGGAGGGTCATTTATATTCTTGGTTCTAAGTAGACGATGTGTGTCTTCATTCACCGGGTTCCAAAGGTACAATTCTTGTCCCAATGCAACTGCGAGAATGTTGTTCTTCCCGCAATCCATTATGTTCATAAATAAAAAAGAAAAATTAGAATCAAAAAATATAAATAAAAAAGAAAAATCAGAATCAACAAATAAAAAGTATTATTACCAAAATAGTTAGTATAAATGTGTGAAATATGAGAGGTTAAATTATAACAACATAAGTTTGATACTTCAACTAGTTTGCATTGCATTTACTAATACAAGCACTATATGCATGTTGGTATAGTCGCACACGTATATATATTTGTAAACATACATATTAGATGATATCTAATTGTATATATAAATAAAGTCTTGGCATGTTCATCAGGTTAATGGAATCAAATATGACGGTCTTTTGCATAGGCTTTTTATTGCTCTTTATGTGTCATCAGTGTAAGTTATCCAAGTATAACCATTGTATACCCTAACTCTTTTCAGGTTAATATCCTAATTAATGTCATCATGTTTTAATATATATAGGTGAAAGAAATGAGAAGCTCAATACAGGAACATTTGGTGATCCACCGCCAAAAAATTGTACTCCACATTGTGAACCGTCGGCAAATAAGCTTGAGTGGTGGTGTTGTGGTGATATCAACATGGGTAACGCTATAAGTAAAACTAGGTGTGAAAATAAATGTAGTGAAAAGAAAAGTTGTTGTAAGAAACAAACATGATTTGATATACATATTAACACACACACACACACACACATATATATATATATATGTGTGTGTGTTTGTGTGTGTATATATATCTCTATTCTACATATTGATATTGTTAAGGAATAAATATGTAATAGGAGAATATCTATACTATATATAAAAGCATATCCGAAGGACGACTTAAAGTAATTTGCCACTTTACTTAAAATACTTTCAAAGCATGATGTACAGGTATTTAAAGCACCAGAAATAAAATTGGACATCACTTTCCAGTTTTACCATTCCACTAAAAAAAGACACGGATACCAGATTAGGGTTTATTCATTTCAAAACATTTCAAAACCGCCGGTTCCCTGCTCCTCTCTCCCTCTCTCTTTGGCGATTCACCAGATCTATGAAGTTCGATGAAGATTCTGACCTCCTGGTTCCGAGAACAACCCGTAGGCGCACCACATTAAGGTATAAATCTTGAATCCAAGTCGACAATCGACGTTGAATTTGTCACCAGAAGCATATGTGTTGTGTAGAAGATTATCAAGGCTCAGATTTGGGAATTGTCGGTCAAAAGAGGTTTGTTTTGTTCTGGATGGTGTAATTAGTTGTTAGTTAGTTGAATGTTGTGATTGAATATGATGTTGTTTGTTTGATAACATGCTTGGAAATAGTCTGGGTTTAGGTTTTGATAATATGGTGTTTCTAAGGTTTATAAGCACTAGCATTTGTCTGGGTTGTTAAAGATTCAATATGTGTTTAAGATTTGATATAAAAATGTCGATATGGGTTGTTAATTTTGTTATAAAATTGATGTATTAGATTTGGGTTTCTGATCCATAACCTTGTGTTATTTTTACGGCCAAGCTAGGGTTTAGGTCACACTCTGCCGAGATCTCTGGCAACAAAGTTCAAGCATTTTATTTCATATCTTGCTAATTTCATATAGATGGTTGATTCTAAAAAAAAATATCTGGAATCTTTACTTAATGTTGTGTGTTGCAGATTTACTCTATCAGAAATGTTGTTGCTAATAAGTTGAAGTCACTTGCAGAGGAATTTAGTCCTCATTGAGAAATGGAGCACATCGTTCCACAGGTTTGTCTCATTAATTTTGAAATTCCAGTTATCAATTTTGGCTATTCTATTTTTTTTGTAATTATTTTTCTTAATATTTGCATCACTTTTGTTGGTTGCGTATACGTTCATTTAATAGGATAGTGATGATGAAGGTAAATTTGGCGATGATGAAAATATCATACATAACTGGAGTGTGTTGAAAACTACTCCTTAGCTTCGCAAATCAAAGGTAGGCTTTTTATATAATTTCTGATTTTATCTGATGTTTGTATGTTAGTTAGTCTCTTTCTATTTTCCGAAATACTAGGGGTGGCTGTTTGGGGGGGGGGGGTTGGGTAAGGGTCAAAATGTGTTTTGAGTCAAAAAGCATCTGATCTGTTTGGGAGGGCTGTTAAACTCCTTTTTCATTTTTTTCTTTTGAAGTTTATAAATAATTAATGTGTTAAATATGATGAAACGGGATCAGGAGAGAACGATTTGAAGTGTGAGAACAGTGACAACGATTTTCAGCCATAGGATCTTTGTGATTTGTGGCTAAGATGATGCGGTGTCATTTTTGTAAATAATGGGAACCTTATAACTACCAGGAGGGGTAAAATTGGAAGATCCAAACAAGGGTGCACATGTTAATCACATGCCATTCCCCTTTTTATACGTGATTATTTTTCTAAAAAAAACACACCATAAAACTCAGCGTTTTTTATCTTTCCAACGAGTATACTATTGATATACTTTTTGAAAAAAAAATGAAATGGGTTTTATGGCGTTTTTCTGAATTGGGTGTTTTATGGCGTTTTAGACTAGTTATTTTTATGGCGTTTTTCTGAACTATGTGTTTTTATGGCGTTTAACTAGGTATTTTCATGGCGTTTTTCTGAACTAGGTGTTTTATGGCGTTTTAAACTAAGGTTTCCATGGCGTTTTTCTGAACTGAGTGTTTTTATGGCATTTTAACTGGGTATTTTTATGGCGTTTTTTTTTGAATTTAGTGTTTTTATGGCGTTTTATTTAAACACCTACTTCACGTGTGTGGGTTTTTTGACAATATTACCCCTTAGTGTAATTTAGCATCAATGCCACATGTCAACTCCAAAATCGTTCTCACCGTTCTCACACTTTTCACCGTTCTCTCTAAATCCTGACCCTAAATATGATTACATAATTATATTATTACCTAAGTAATCTAATAGGAAAACGTAATTTTAAAATGGATATAAAACATTAAACGTGTTGGACAAATGGGGGAGTGCCAGGCAGCTGCCTGGCACTATTCCCCCATTTGGGTTTTGTACGACTTACTTTCCTAATTTGAAATTAATTTTTAATTTGGGTAAATTACACTTTTCATCCTTTATGTTTGTAGCATGTTGCAATGGACGACCTTTAACTTTAATAATTACAGTCACAGTTCTTTATTTGCAAAACCTGTTACACCTTAGGTCCTTTCACCCTAACCTGGTTAAAACTTTCAGTTAAATGAGGTCATGTGCAACCTATATGAGGGCAAAACAGTCATTTAATAAAAAAAATGTCAAAATTTAAAGTTATAAACCTAAATCATCATCATCATCTACCTTGTACAGTACTCTCTCTCCCATGTACTCTCTCTCTCTCTACATAAAACTTCTACAACCATCATCATTAGGCCACCACCACCTGCACCGTGGACCACCAACATCATCACCATCACCATTGACCTCCATAGTCCTGCCACCATCAAGATCCAGCCCACATTCTCAAAGAAATCCCCTTTCGATTCTCTCATTCCCCTTGTATCTCGAACTCTCCATCAAGGAGTTCGAATTCAGTATTACGCCGAACCTCCATCGACTGAACTTTCGATTTCAGAATCTGTCAGAGCATGACGGATGAATATCGACGAAACTTCACACTCCCTTTTCCGCCGTACACCACCCTCACCCTTCTTCAATCCCGAACTTGAAACAACACTCGTCGGAATCTCCCATTTCTCAACCTCATCACCAGACTCCCCATCATCCTACCATTCACATTCAAGAAGAAATTAAGAGGATGTTAGAACCGTTAGGGTTTCTGTTTGGTCGGACTTCGAGAACTATCAAGTACCGTGTAACGTTAATGTCTTACTCACTTTATTACCTCTGCTGTTAGATCAATCGGTATCAATAGACCTATTCAAATCACGGCATTTGGTGACGTTGCTCAGTTGTCTAGGTCTAATAAGGAGGCTTTTATTCCACTGGAATCAACCTTACGCATATTCCTAATGGTTCTTGATGCGTGTCAGTGTGTATATGTTTTAGGTATATATTTTAAGCCCTTTTTTACACTTTTTAGCCAAGCTTTAAATTTATAAAACACGATATTTACTAACACTAAACACACATATGGGCAAGTGCACCCATCGTGGACGTAGTATAGTGTTGGTAAGATACCGAGGTCGTCCAAGGACACAAGAGCTTTTAGTACCGGTTTATCCTCAACGTCTAATCAAATCAAAATGTTAGAAAAAGGGTTTTTAAATTAAGAAAATAAAACTAACTAAAATGCTGAAAAATAAAATAAAAATAAAAACAGATAGACAAGATGAATCACTTGGATCCGACTCGTGTGTAGTGTAATCTTTGATTATTTTCGCACTTTTGCACTTATTTAAGAGATTATCTTAGTTATTATAGTAGGCCCCTCTTTTGAAGGTGACGTTACCCTCAATCCAGTAGTTTGAGTCAGCAAGGATACAATCCTAAAGGGTCGGATTATTGAAAGATAATTAATTAAGTTATTAATGCATAATGTGGTAGGCCCCCTCTTTTGAAGGCGACGTTACCCTCGACTAAGTAGTCTGAGTCAGCAGGGATACAGTCCTAAGTAGCCGGGTTAAAGTTTTAATAGTAGTTTAACTTATGAGGGGATCAAAGAGTTTGGACTCCCGCCATCCAATACCTTTGGGTATTGAAGGAGGTCCTACTAAATTTGACCCAGGTCCATTGCAGGATCTATACACTGAACAATGGCAAGACTCTTATCAAACCGTTCCCTTAACCCCCGACCAGGTAGCCAACATACCTCCATATAGACCGTGGAGATATGAATGGTGAAAATCTTTTATTTTATATAGACAGTAAAATAATGCCAAGACACCACGGACAAACGATAAGGAAGAATCACCTTCAACATAAGAAACTAGTAATTAAAGTCATTAATACATAACCAATTAAAAAGTGCAAAAGATTAAAAATAAAAAGTATTACACTAAACACTTGTCTTCACCAAGTGATGTAAGAGACTTAGGCAAATATGGCCTTTGATTGTCAAGAACTCTTTCGATCAATCTTGGATCCTGAGACGACTCACACACTCTATGATGGACAATGGATGATGGTGGTGGATGATGGTGTTATGGTGGTGGTGGGTGGTGGGTGAAGTGAGAGAGAGGCGGTGTGCCAAGGGATGAGTTACAAGAGCTCCAAACACTCCTATTTATAGGCTGAACAGATGCTCGGGCACGGCCCTGTGTCCGCTGGGCACGACCCCGTGTCCATCCGAATCTCTCTCTTCATTAATTGCAATTCGCAATTACAATAAATGCGTCTGCAGGAGGTTGACCACGCCCCCTGTCCGCTGGGCACGGCCCCGTGGTGGGCAACAGAAGCTTCTATGAGTTTGTCTTTTCTGCTGACTCTTGGGTACGGCCACATGCTCACTGAGCACGGGGCGTGTTCAGTCTTCTGTCTTCTTTGTTTTGCTTGGGAAGATGCTGTTGGGAGGTCGGGCATGCCACTTTTGATCCTTTTCTTGTATTTATTTTAGATTTAGCTGTCTTTTTGCTTCTTTTGTTAATTTGAGCTCATTTAATCCTGAAAATACAAAAGGAAGACAAAAGCACACTTTTTCCAACATTAGTACTAAAAAAGGGTTAGTTTTATGCCATAATTGATGTAATTTATATGTTGCATTTTGTGCACATCAGTTCTTCTTTATCCTTTATTTTTAACTGTTGTTATTTGTCAATTGTTATTTGTATAAGAGTTATGTCAATTCACAGGGAGATGATGATGATGATAATGATGGTTTAGATTATAATTTTAAAATTTTGACATTTTTTGTATTCAATGACTGTTTTGCCCTCACATGGCTTGCACATGATCTCACTTAACTGAAAGCTTTAACCAGGTTAGGGTCAAAGGACCTAAGGTGTAACAGGTTTTGAAAATAAAGGACTGTGAATGTAATTATTAAAGTTAAAGGTCATCCATTGCAACCCTCTACAAACGTAAAGGACGAAAAGTGTAATTCACCCTTTTAATTTTCTTGCTCCCAATTAACCCTGCATATATTTGTTGTAGCTTATTCTAGCTGAAGAAGTTGCTGCTTCAAATGATACCATCTCCGACTTAACAAAACAGATTTGTGATGCTATCCAAGCTAGGGCAGAACAAGGTGTGTGCATGTGCATGTGAATGCGGTGGTCATTATGGTAGCAGTGTTACTAACGTTAGGGAGTATTTGTAATTTTGTTTATTCTGCCAGAAAAGTACCATGGTGTTATCTTACTTCCAGAAGGGCTAATAGAAAGCATACCTGAAGCGCACGTGCTGTTGCAGGTAATTAAACATCATTCTTATTGGTTTATAATGAATTTATTTTGGTATTCTTTGTTCTTGTTTGATATGATCTGGTTCCAGGAAATTCATAGTCTTCTACGACGTGGCGTTTCTGTTGAACTTTGAAAGGATTTGCAGCGGCAACATCACCATAACTTGGTTCCATATTAACAGTGAATTGATGATGAATTGGTAGTGGTGTGTGTGATGGATATGAAAGGACAATTGAGTAGTTAATTGTCTTGGTACCGAGAAATGTTCCCGGCAACAGACATATATACCTTAGAAAGAGGAACGGTTATGACGGCGGTTGAATTTGGCGGGAATAACCGCCATTCGAAACAGTGCCAACCATCCGTGTTAGTGCACGATGTCTATAGCCTACGTCTTAAGTCTAGGTCATGTTGTATAGGGTTTACAGGGGTCGAAAATGTAAATTTATGTCTTTTGTAGTAATTTCGCACAAAAATACGTAGTGTAATTTCGCACGAAATTACATGTGGTATTTCGTGCGAAATCACAGGTCTATATATAGGTAGTTGTAGCTTCTCATTGGTACGAAATTAGTCAGAGTGTAACGAAGTGCTGCTGAATTTCTACCGTGTAATCAAGTCTATTTTGAATGAGATGCTAGTTTTGAAGTATAACAATCTGTTTCTACTCATTTCTTCACTGATTCAAAGCTGTTTGTTTCCGCCTCTCAAACAGTTGTGTATTGCCTCTGATTGACTCATTTGGTCGGTAAAACAATCCTACAAGTGGTATCAGAGCCAGTGATGAGTCAATACACTTGAATCAGTGCCTTTTTCTACACATTCTTGGACTTCTGGACAAATTAACAGATAAAATGGACTGATTTTCTGATATTGTGTGTAAAATACTGTCACACCCCGACCACGTAAAACAACAAAACGTGGCGGAAACGTCGGGGAGTGTTGTAACAGAATCATTGTTTCATAACCATGGAATAAACAGTTTTGTTTTATTGCATTATTGCATTAAATGTTTCGATACAAATTAGATAAATACAACTTATTATCTTTCAAGTTTTAAAGTTGCTAAGGCCTTGTCCATTCCTATGCGAAAATACACCAATATCGTCAATCAAGCATCATCAACTATTGTACCTGAAACACATGTGAAAATAGGTACGTCAGCATAAAAATGCCGGCGAGTACATAGGTTTTGTACGAGTTTCAGATTCATGGCTCGTTTTACATATTGCAATACTTATTTAAAAAAAACCTTGTTTTGAAAAGTATAATATTGCGACATAAATAACCAACTCAAATCAAATTGGTTATAATTTATAAAAAAAATCTCGTAGCCATGATTCTTAACCCTAAAAACATTTGTTTAATTAAATCCAGATTTGTAAATCGTTTATGGAAATAAAACTCGAATAGTATAATATATTGTTGGAAAACCTTGTATTACAACTTTGTTTTGTTTACCATTGCCCAAGTGATCTAGATAACGCAACGATATATAATGTATTAAAAGCACTTATATATAGGAAGTACCAGCGCCGTATCCACCATGCTTTTAACACATTATACCCGCCCCGTTACCTAATCACTTCCCTATCCCATTGGTTCAAACAGGTTTCAACGGTTCATGTCAATCAATGGTTACAAACGGTTCACATAGTCAAGTAGTCACAAACGGTTCATATAGTCCAACGGTTGCAAACGGTTCACATAAACAACGGTTACTAACGGTTCACATAGTCAAATGATTACAAACGGTTCAAATGATCAAATGGTTATACAACGGTTCAAAATGTAAAACAATGTGTCCATATGCTGGATGAGCATATGCGTGTAGTATATGGAAATCAATGTGCTAGCATGTTAAGTGAACATACATAGCAAAACATAATGAAATCGTGTACTAATAATGTACTATTGAACATAGTAAGTATATGATATAAAAACATGGGAAAACATGAAAGTATCAAGTAGGCACATATGTTCCACCCCAAAACAGTTTGAAAACAGTAAAAGAGGGGACTATGTACTCACCTGAGGGTGCTTAGAAGTCTTGAACAACAACCAAGCAAAGCCAGAGTGATCAGGGAATCAAACGGCACCCTATATAGGTAACTATGTAAATAACCGGACCTAAATCGGGAGATAGGATAGAATGAGGTTCTATAAATCAAACGAGTAATTAAACTCGTATGGTATGATTTAATAGACCTTACATTCAGATTGGAAAGCCTACCTAAGTGCTTTTGACCCGTTTCGACACATTATGGTAACATAAGCTACTATAAGGCGTCGTTAGCGTTAACTATGTTCGGATGGTTAACTATGTGCTATGCCAAGTCTTACATGCCCAATTATGCCTAAACATGTTTCTAAATCAGATTATATGTCAAAAATATGTTCACATAGTCAAAATACGGATTTTAGCTTCAAAATGGCATTTTGGTCATTTCCTATGGGCATACAAGCTAACTAGCATATGACTAACCATACCTATGCGATCATAAGGTATAACCTCAGTGGTTATTCCCTATGCAACTATGATCACTAACTATAATCGGTATAGTTTCGCAGTTTGACGCAAATAGTCCCTGCGATCGAATAAACTTGATTTCGGCATACCAAACCATCCAAAACTTATTTCTAAGTTATGTAAAGGTTATTTAAGGTATGTTAAGCCTATGTCACTATTCCGGAGTGTTTGTTGCATTAAACTGGTTATATTTACGCATCAGATCGCGTATAACCTTCAAGAAAGCGATTTAAGGCTCGAAATCGAATAAGAATTTGATATGTGCAAACGATACACATATATTCACTAATCCCAAGTATGAAACACAAAATTTCATTGGTTTGGCATTTGTTTGACGGTCACAGTGACACAGGTGTCACAGTCTCCCCTACTTTAGGAAATTTCGTCCCGAAATTTATTCGTAGGAGTCTGTCGGTGTCTTTGTGTAAAATAACCACTAGAGATATGCAAAGCATAATCCTATCATTTCCTTAACAGACATTCTTCAGAAACGAAAATGAATGGACGGAGTCATTTTCAACAGATGTTTCCTCAGAAATGGAATGAAAAGGATAATCAAACGGATATTCATTTCCTTCTACGGATATTCTTCAGGAACGAAAATGAATGGATGGAGTCATTTTCAACAGAGTTTCCTTAGAATCGGAAATGAAAAGGATAACCAAACGGATATTCATTTCCTTCAACGGATATTCTTCAGAAGCGAAAATAAATGGATGATCCATTTTCTTCAACGGATTCTTCATCAGAACGGAAATGAAGGATTAAACAAACGGATATTCATTTCCATCAACGGATATTCTTCAGAAGCGAAAATGAATGGATGATCCATTTTCCTCAACGGATTCTTCGTCAGAATGGAAATGAAGGATTAAACAACGGATATTCATTTCCATCAACGGATATTCTTCAGAAGCGAAAATGAATGGATGATCCATTTTCCTCAACGGATTCTTCATCAGAACGGAAATGAAGGATTAAACAAACGGATATTCATTTCCATCAACGGATATTCTTCAGAAGCGAAAATGAATGGATGATCCATTTTCTTCAGCGGATTCTTCGTCAGAACGGAAATGAAGGATTAAACAAACGGATATTCATTTCCATCAACGGATATTCTTCAGAAGCGAAAATGAATGGATGATCCATTTTCTTCAGCGGATTCTTCATCAGAACGAAAATGAAGGATTAGACAAACGGATATTCATTTCCATCAACGGATATTCTTCAGAAGTGAAAAATGAATAGCTAATTCATTTTTCTTCAACGGATGCTTCATCAGAATTGGAAATGAACAGGGTTCATTCTAGACACATGACAAAACTCGCTGTGGTTTCTGTGCACTAAATTCCATAGTTATGTAGGCCTCCATAATTACGTAATTTCTTGCACAGTCCGCACAGTTCATTTCATATGTGTAGGGGAAGAAGATCAAACCTGTGATGAGTGTGGCTAGACTACCAGAGGGTCCTTTTAATTAGATCGACAAAGGATCTCTTTAATTAGACCACTCAAGGAGTCTTTTCAGCTATTTCATCACATGATATTCCTAACCAGATTTTTGGATAAATCTGTTTAACTAGACCACTCAAGGGGTCTAATTATGGAATAGTACTTCATAACCCAAGGGACTTAACTACAATGTAGAAGTCCATTAAGGATTCAAGATAGTACCTTTGGATATCCTACTATGAATCCCTTATACGAAGATATGGAAGATTCTACGAGGATTTGGATAACAAAAATTTGGATCACATAAAACATAAAAGGGAACACATAGGCACATAATCACATAATTGATTAACTTGACCTTTAATTTGTTATCTTTGGACACGGATATTTGAAGCACACCAGGAATCCAATCCGTGGATATCATTTGGCACTTTAATCATAAGAATCTAACTATGGAGATAGAAAGATCTTAATAGGAATTCGGATTTATCCTTATTGAATCGTAATATACGTATTAAGGCATACGAATAATTCAATTTAGGTCTCCGATTTGATTGATAATCATCCATAAGGATCTAATTATGAGGATAGAAAGATCCTATTTTGGAATTTGGAATTTTGTGTAACGGGAGGTGTTTCAACACCTTGCACTAGGCGTGCTTAAGTTGATACACAAGGTAGAAAGTTCATGAGGTTGAGGCGCTAGATATGCCAAGGTGACATATGAAGCAGGATTTGAAGGTTTGAACAACAGCAGGGTTTATAACAGCTTTGCTTTGGATTGCAAAGCGGCACATGTTAACCAAATGTCCCCGTCGTCCACCGTGGTATACTTGAAACAGGTTATTTGATTCGGATGATGACGGCTACATTGATTTCACCAAGGAGTAGCTCCCTTATACGGTTTCATCCCTGAGGCGAGTCATGGTGATAGCTAAATCAACTGTCCTCTGGAGTACGACACCTATTTGCTGGGTAACTGCAGCACCTAGTTCGGACATTTGAGTGTTGTTGCGATGAAGAGGCATCTTGAAGACAATGGAAGGCATAGGAGGAAACAAACGAAAGATAGTCAAAAGAGAATGACAACGCATGAAGATTGTGACCATTTGTTTGTTACCAAAGGCAAACAAATGAGACAGTGACTAATCAAAGTAAGCGGGTCAATATAATGTATCGCGAAGACATGCTCGCCTATAAGTGGACACTCGCCCCAAGAGTTCCCAGGTAAGAGTGACTGGTCCGATACTGCGGATTTGTACGAACACTCTAGCCTTAGACAGAAGACCCAGGGTACAGGCATCCACCCTTCCAGTTCGCACGTGTTCACATTATAAGACCCAAACTTTGACGGGATCATTTGAAAACTTAAAGGGTTCGAAACCTTATATCAAAGGGTTCAAAACCTAGTAATCAATCATCCTAGAACAGATGATTAGTTTTCAAAACGGATTCGAATTTTGTTTTCTCGTTGTGGTTATCACCTAAGGATAGGTGACGGTATTGTTTTATGACTAAACGCAAGTAAACTCGCGTTAGGGTCCTAGGAAGGTTATAGTCTAGGTCAAAGCATTAATAATAACCTAATTCCCTATAACCATTGGCTCTGATACCAACTTTTCTGTCACACCCCGACCACGTAAAACAACAAAACGTGGCGGAAACGTCGGGGAGTGTTGTAACAGAATCATTGTTTCACAACCATGGAATAAACAGTTTTGTTTTATTGCATTATTGCATTAAATGTTTCGATACAAATTAGATAAATACAACTTATTATCTTTCAAGTTTTAAAGTCGCTAAGGCCTTGTCCATTCCTATGCGAAAATACACCAATATCATCAATCAAGCATCATCAACTATTGTACCTGAAACACATGTGAAAATAGGTACGTCAGCATAAAAATGCCGGCGAGTACATAGGTTTTGTATGAGTTTCAGATTCATGGCTCGTTTTACATATTGCAATACTTATTTAAAAAAAAACCTTGTTTTGAAAAGTATAGTATTGCGACATAAATAACCAACTCAAATCAAATTGGTTATAATTTATAAAAAAAAATCTCGTAGCCATGATTCTTAACCCTAAAAACATTTGTTTAATTAAATCCAGATTTGTAAATCGTTTATGGAAATAAAACACGAATAGTATAATATATTGTTGGAAAACCTTATATTACAACTTTGTTTTGTTTACCATTGCCCAAGTGATCTAGATAACGCAACGATATATAATGTATTAAAAGCACTTATATATAGGAAGTACCAGCGGCGTATCCACCATGCTTTTAACACATTATACCCGCCCCGTTACCAAATCACTTCCCTATCCCATTGGTTCAAACAGGTTTCAACGGTTCATGTCAATCAATGGTTACAAACGGTTCACATAGTCAAGTAGTCACAAACGGTTCATATAGTCCAACGGTTCATCTAGTCAACGGTTGCAAACGGTTCACATAAACAACGGTTACTAACGGTTCACATAGTCAAATGATTACAAACGGTTCAAATGATCAAATGGTTATACAACGGTTCAAAATGTAAAACAATGTGTCCATATGCTGGATGAGCAAATGCGACAAAATGTAGTATATGGAAATCAATGTGCTAGCATGTTAAGTGAACATACATAGCAAAACATAATGAAATCGTGTACTAATAATGTACTATTGAACATAGTAAGTATATGATATAAAAACATGGGAAAACATGAAAGTATCAAGTAGGCACATGTGTTCCACCCCAAAACTGTTTGAAAACAGTAAAAGAGGGGACTATGTACTCACCTGAGGGTGCTTAGAAGTCTTGAACAACAACCAAGCAAAGCTAGAGTGATCAGGGAATCAAACGGTACCCTATATAGGTAACTATGTAAATAACCGGACCTAAATCGGGAGATAGGATATAATGAGGTTCTATAAATCAAACGAGTAATTAAACTCATATGGTATCATTTAATAGACCTTACATTCAGATTGGAAAGCCTACCTAAGTGCTTTTGACCCGTTTCGACACATCATGGTAACATAAGCTACTATAAGGCGTCGTTAGCGTAAAACTATGTTCGGATGGTTAACTATGTGCTATGCCAAGTCTTACATGCCCAATTATGCCTAAACATGTTTCTAAATCAGATTATATGTCAAAAATATGTTCACATATTCAAAATACGGATTTTAGCTTCAAAAGGGCATTTTGGTCATTTCCTATGGGCATACAAGCTAACTAGCATATGACTAACCATTCCTATGTGATCATAAGGTATAACCTCAGTGGTTATTCCCTATGCAACTATGATCACTAACTAAGCTTGGTCGGATCCTAAAGATCGACCAAACGGGTCGGGTTCGAAAGGCTAAGCGGTTGTTTAGACCGCTTACCTTACGACCCTAAACAAGCACTAAACTAATAGTGTCGAGTTAAACATGTCAAAACATGTTTAACCTACTGATTTGGTATCAAAACAAGGTGTTTTGATACCCTAAAGTAGTTCTGTTGCAAAATGCGTGCTAAAACGCATTTTGACCGAAACTTTGACTCGACACTACAACTAGCTAACGTGGTAATCAGCGGTTATAATCACGAAGGATTATAACTATCGTGATTACAATCACGTTTCAAAGTTCAATTGAACTTTGACTTGACCAATTGATGGTCAAAACCGAAAGTCAAACACTGTTTGACTTTCTGCACTACATAAGGAAAAAGCAACTAAAAGAATGAAAGAAGCTCACTTAGGGTCCTTGCTATCTTTTCAACAAAGAAGACAAAGTCCCAAATCAGCTTAGAAAGCTTCCAAGCAGATGTAGAGAGGAGAGAATGAGAATGAGCAAACAAATGAGTTGATGGAGCATGGTATTTATAGTTGGACATGAGGAACAAGATCACTCCAAGTGTTTTTCTTAGTCATTAAGCATGAAATCTCATCCATACAAGTGTTAGGAGCAGGTGCAAAGCCTTGGAGAGGTGGTAACTTGGTTACCACACAAAGAAATTGCAAGATTGGCCCCTGAATTTACAAACTGTTGCTGAAAACAGACTTTCTGCCAAGATGTGATGCTCGCGTAGCGCTACGGCATAGGAAGGAGGTGCTCGCGCTACGCTACCATGTATCAGATTCAGCAAAGTTTCAAAAATGACAGAAATGGTCCCTGCACGTGTTTAAGCTTGTTTTCGACGTGTTTAAACCCCGTTAACCTCATTTCAAGGCTCTAAAATGAAGTTAAAGTATAGGGGACTCAAAACATGCTCAACAATATCTCGGATGTCGGTTCGTTTGATCGTACAATCGCGTTGTTCGGTTATTACGACGGAAGTCGTAACGAACGCAAAATCGATCCAAATTAAGCGACGAATGGAATTTTTGCATGGCGATCACTAAAATAAAAATATTTTAGTGTGTACAAAAATTTTGGATGTCCAGATGTGTCCAGAACGTAAGATATGCGCGAAAATGCAAACTTACGCCGTTTTTGACACTTTTAGTCCCTGTAAGATCATATAAGCATGTTTTCGCACACCGAACCTATCAAAGCTTATTTATAAGCCATTTTTAGGTTATATATGGTATGTTTAACTTATGATCAAGTTCCGGACTGTTCGACACCATACTAATCGGTATAGTTTCGCAGTTTGACGCAAATAGTCCGTGCGATCGAATAAACTTGATTTCGGCATACCAAACCATCCAAAACTTATTTCTAAGTTATGTAAAGGTTATTTAAGGTATGTTAAGCCTATGTCACTATTCCGGAGTGTTTGTTGCATTAAACTGGTTATATTTACGCATCAGATCGCGTATAACCTTCCAGAAAGCGATTTAAGGCTCGAAATCGTATAAGAATTTGATATGTGCAAACGATACACATATATTCACTAATCCCAAGTATGAAACACAAAATTTCATTGGTTTGGCATTTGTTTGACGGTCACAGTGACACAGGTGTCACAGTCTCCCCTACTTTAGGAAATTTCGTCCCGAAATTTATTCGTAGGAGTCTGTCGGTGTCTTTGTGTCAAATAACCACTAGAGATATGCAAAGCAAAATCCTATCATTTCCTTAACAGACATTCTTCAGAAATGAAAATGAATGGACGGAGTCATTTTCAACAGATGTTTCCTCAGAAACGGAATGAAAAGGATAATCAAACGGATATTCATTTCCTTCTACGGATATTCTTCAGGAACGAAAATGAATGGACGGAGTCATTTTCTACAGATGTTTCCTTAGAATCGGAAATGAAAAGGATAACCAAACGGATATTCATTTCCTTCAACGGATATTCTTCAGAAGCGAAAATAAATGGATGACCCATTTTCTTCAACGGATTCTTCATCAGAACGGAAATGAAGGATTAAACAAACGTATATTCATTTCCATCAACGGATATTCTTCAGAAGCGAAAATGAATGGATGATCCATTTTCCTCAACGGATTCTTCATCAGAACGGAAATGAAGGATTAAACAACGGATATTCATTTCCATCAACGGATATTCTTCAGAAGCGAAAATGAATGGATGATCCATTTTCCTCAACGGATTCTTCATCAGAACGGAAATGAAGGATTAAACAAACGGATATTCATTTCCATCAACGGATATTCTTCAGAAGCGAAAATAAATGGATGATCCATTTTCTTCAGCGGATTCTTCATCAGAACGGAAATGAAGGATTAAACAAACGGATATTCATTTCCATCAACGGATATTCTTCATAAGCGAAAATGAATGGATGATCCATTTTCTTCAGCGGATTCTTCATCAGAACGGAAATGAAGGATTAGACAAACGGATATTCTTCAGAAGTGAAAAATGAATAGCTAATTCATTTTTCTTCAACGGATGCTTCATCAGAATTGGAAATGAACAGGGTTCATTCTAGACACATGACAAAACTCGCTGTGGTTTCTGTGCACTAAATTCCATAGTTATGTAGGCCTCCATAATTACGTAATTCCTTGCACAGTCCGCACAGTTCATTTCATATGTGTAGGGGAAGAAGATCAAACCTGTGATGAGTGTGGCTAGACTACCAGAGGGTCCTTTTAAGTAGATCGACAAAGGATCTCTTTAATTATACCACTCAAGGAGTCTTTTCAGCTATTTCATCACATGATATTCCTAACCAGATTTTTGGATAAATCTGTTTAACTAGACCACTCAAGGGGTCTAATTATGGAATAGTACTTCATAACCCAAGGGACTTAACTACAACGTAGAAGTCCATTAAGGATTCAAGATAGTACCTTTGGATATCCTACTATGAATCCCTTATACGAAGATATGGAAGATTCTACGAGGATTTGGATAACAAAAATTTGGATCACATAAAACATAAAAGGGAACACATAGGCACATAATCACATAATTGATTAAGTTGACCTTTAATTTGTTATCTTTGGACACGGATATTTGAAGCACACCAGGAATCCAATCCGTGGATATCATTTGGCACTTTAATCATAAGAATCTAACTATGGAGATAGAAAGATCTTAATAGGAATTCGGATTTATCCTTATTGAATCGTAATATACGTATTAAGGCATACGAATAATTCAATTTAGGTCTCCGATTTGATTGATAATCATCCATAAGGATCTAATTATGAGGATAGAAAGATCCTATTTTGGAATTTGGAATTTTGTGTAACGGGAGGTGTTTCAACACCTTGCACTAGGCGTGCTTAAGTTGATACACAAGGTAGAAAGTTCATGAGGTTGAGGCGCTAGATATGCCAAGGTGACATATGAAGCAGGATTTGAAGGTTTGAACAATAGCAGGGTTTATAACAGCTTTGCTTTGGATTGCAAAGCGGCACATGTTAACCAAATGTCCCCATCGTCCACCGTGGGTATACTTGAAATAGGTTATTTGATTCGGATGATGACGGCTACATTGATTTCACCAAGGAGTAACTCCCTTATACGGTTTCATCCCTGAGGCGAGTCATGGTGATAGCTAAATCAACGGTCCTCTGGAGTACGACACCTATTTGCTGGGTAACTGCAGCACCTAGTTCGGACATTTGAGTGTTGTTGCGATGAAGAGGCATCTTGAAGACAATGGAAGGCATAGGAGGAAACAAACGAAAGATAGTCAAAAGAGAATGACAACGCATGAAGATTGTGACCATTTGTTTGTTACCAAAGGCAAACAAATGAGACAGTGACTAATCAAAGTAAGCGGGTCAATATAATGTATCGCAAAGACATGCTCGCCTATAAGTGGACACTCACCCCAAGAGTTCCCAGGTAAGAGTGACTGGTCCGATACTGCGGATTTGTACGAACACTCTAGCCTTAGACAGAAGACCCAGGGTACAGGCATCCACCCTTCCAGTTCGCACGTGTTCACATTATAAGACCCAAACTTTGACGGGATCATTTGAAAACTTAAAGGGTTCGAAACCTTATATCAAAGGGTTCAAAACCTAGTAATCAATCATCCAAGAACAAATGATTAGTTTTCAAAACGGATTCGAATTTTGTGTTCTCGTTGTGGTTATCACCTAAGGATAGGTGACGGTATTGTTTTATGACTAAACGCAAGTAAACTCGCGTTAGGGTCCTAGGAAGGTTATAGTCTAGGTCAAAGCATTACTAATAACCTAATTCCCTATAACCAGTGGCTCTGATACCAACTTTTCTGTCACACCCCGACCACGTAAAACAACAAAGCGTGGCGGAAACGTCGGGGAGTGTTGTAACAGAATCATTGTTTCACAACCATGGAATAAACAGTTTTGTTTTATTGCATTATTGCATTAAATGTTTCGATACAAATTAGATAAATACAACTTATTATCTTTCAAGTTTTAAAGTCGCTAAGGCCTTGTCCATTCCTATGCGAAAATACACCAATATCATCAATCAAGCATCATCAACTATTGTACCTGAAACACATGTGAAAATAGGTACGTCAGCATAAAAATGCCGGCGAGTACATAGGTTTTGTATGAGTTTCAGATTCATGGCTCGTTTTACATATTGCAATACTTATTTAAAAAAAAAACCTTGTTTTGAAAAGTATAGTATTGCGACATAAATAACCAACTCAAATCAAATTGGTTATAATTTATAAAAAAAAATCTCGTAGCCATGATTCTTAACCCTAAAAACATTTGTTTAATTAAATCCAGATTTGTAAATCGTTTATGGAAATAAAACTCGAATAGTATAATATATTGTTGGAAAACCTTGTATTACAACTTTGTTTTGTTTACCATTGCCCAAGTGATCTAGATAACGCAACGATATATAATGTATTAAAAGCACTTATATATAGGAAGTACCAGCGGCGTATCCACCATGCTTTTAACACATTATACCCGCCCCGTTACCTAATCACTTCCCTATCCCATTGGTTCAAACAGGTTTAAACGGTTCATGTCAATCAATGGTTACAAACGGTTCACATAGTCAAGTAGTCACAAACGGTTCATATAGTCCAACGGTTCATCTAGTCAACGGTTGCAAACGGTTCACATAAACAACGGTTACTAACGGTTCACATAGTCAAATGATTACAAACGGTTCAAATGATCAAATGGTTATACAACGGTTCAAAATGTAAAACAATGTGTCCATATGCTGGATGAGCATATGCGACAAAATGTAGTATATGGAAATCAATGTGCTAGCATGTTAAGTGAACATACATAGCAAAACATAATGAAATCGTGTACTAATAATGTACTATTGAACATAGTAAGTATATGATATAAAAACATGGGAAAACATGAAAGTATCAAGTAGGCACATGTGTTCCACCCCAAAACAGTTTGAAAACAGTAAAAGAGGGGACTATGTACTCACCTGAGGGTGCTTAGAAGTCTTGAACAACAACCAAGCAAAGCCAGAGTGATCAGGGAATCAAACGGCACCCTATATAGGTAACTATGTAAATAACCGGACCTAAATCGGGAGATAGGATAGAATGAGGTTCTATAAATCAAACGAGTAATTAAACTCGTATGCTATCATTTAATAGACCTTACATTCAGATTGGAAAGCCTACCTAAGTGCTTTTGACCCGTTTCGACACATTATGGTAACATAAGCTACTATAAGGCGTCGTTAGCGTAAAACTATGTTCGGATGGTTAACTATGTGCTATGCCAAGTCTTACATGCCCAATTATGCCTAAACATGTTTCTAAATCAGATTATATGTCAAAAATATGTTCACATAGTCAAAATACGGATTTTAGCTTCAAAATGGCATTTTGGTCATTTCCTATGGGCATACAAGCTAACTAGCATATGACTAACCATTCCTATGTGATCATAAGGTATAACCTCAGTGGTTATTCCCTATGCAACTATGATCACTAACTAAGCTTGGTCGGATCCTAAAGATCGACCAAACGGGTCGGGTTCGAAAGGCTAAGCGGTTGTTTAGACCGCTTACCTTACGACCCTAAACAAGCACTAAACTAATAGTGTCGAGTTAAACATGTCAAAACATGTTTAACCTACTGATTTGGTATCAAAACAAGGTGTTTTGATACCCTAAAGTAGTTCTGTTGCAAAATGCGTGCTAAAACGCATTTTGACCGAAACTTTGACTCGACACTACAACTAGCTAACGTGGTAATCAGCGGTTATAATCACGAAGGATTATAACTATCGTGATTACAATCACGTTTCAAAGTTCAATTGAACTTTGACTTGACCAAATGATGGTCAAAACCGAAAGTCAAACACTGTTTGACTTTCTGCACTACATAAGGAAAAAGCAACTAAAAGAATGAAAGAAGCTCACTTAGGGTCCTTGCTATCTTTTCAACAAAGAAGACAAAGTCCCAAATCAGCTTAGAAAGCTTCCAAGCAGATGTAGAGAGGAGAGAATGAGAATGAGCAAACAAATGAGTTGATGGAGCATGGTATTTATAGTTGGACATGAGGAACAAGATCACTCCAAGTGTTTTTCTTAGTCATTAAGCATGAAATCTCATCCATACAAGTGTTAGGAGCAGGTGCAAAGCCTTGGAGAGGTGGTAACTTGGTTACCACACAAAGAAATTGCAAGATTGGCCCCTGAATTTACAAACTGTTGCTGAAAACAGACTTTCTGCCCAGATGTGATTCTCGCGTAGCGCTATGGCATAGGAAGGAGGTGCTCGCGCTACGCTACCATGTATCAGATTCAGCAAAGTTTCAAAAATGACAGAAATGGTCCCTGCACGTGTTTAAGCTTGTTTTCGACGCGTTTAAACACCGTTAACCTCATTTCAAGGCTCTAAAATGAAGTTAAAGTATAGGGGACTCAAAACATGCTCAAAAATATCTCGGATGTCGGTTCGTTTGATCGTACAATCGCGTTGTTCGGTTAATTACGACGGAAGTCGTAACGAACGCAAAATCGATCCAAATTAAGCGACGAATGGAATTTTTGCATGGCGATCACTAAAATAAAAATATTTTAGTGTGTACAAAAATTTTGGATGTCCAGATGTGTCCAGAACGTAAGATATGCGCGAAAATGCAAACTTACGCCGTTTTTGACACTTTTAGTCCCTGTAAGATCATATAAGCATGTTTTCGCACACCGAACCTATCAAAGCTTATTTATAAGCCATTTTTAGGTTATATATGGTATGTTTAACTTATGATCAAGTTCCGAACTGTTCGACACCATACTAATCGGTATAGTTTCGCAGTTTGACGCAAATAGTCCCTGCGATCGAATAAACTTGATTTCGGCATACCAAACCATCCAAAACTTATTTCTAAGTTATGTAAAGGTTATTTAAGGTATGTTAAGCCTATGTCACTATTCCGGAGTGTTTGTTGCATTAAACTGGTTATATTTACGCATCAGATCGCGTATAACCTTCCAGAAAGCGATTTAAGGCTCGAAATCGAATAAGAATTTGATATGTGCAAACGATACACATATATTCACTAGTACCAAGTATGAAACACAAAATTTCGTTGGTTTGGCATTTGTTTGACGGTCACAGTGACACAGGTGTCACAAATACAGTTTTAACAAACCCTTGAGAGTTTCAGATCAAAATTCGAACTAAAAGTGACAAAAATGGGCCAAACTGTTAATTTCGTATGAATGAGCACCTGATTTCGCTTGAAAAGTTACAGTAATTTTGCACGAAATTACTGATTTCGTTTGAAAACCTTATCCCGTTTAGCAATTTTGCACGAAATTAAGTCTTGTGTTAATTTCGCACGAAATTACACTTGATTTCGTTTGAAAAGGGTAATTTCGCTTGAAAACTGATTTCGTGTGAAAGTCTAATTTCGCACAAAAGTCCATTTTGGTTGTGATTTCGTTTGAAAGTCTAATTTCGTGTGTAGACCTAATTTCGCTTGAAAGTAACCTGTTTTCAAAACTTTAAAAATTTTTCCGTAAACTGTTTTTGTAAAATGGAAAACCAAGAGTTCTACAACTTGTTTGCCAGTGGGGGAATGACGACAGTGTAAAACCCAGCTAGTATTGTTCAAAATGTGAACATGGAGAATCAACTCGGAACGATGCAGAAACCGCCAAAGTTGATGAATATTGATGAGTATGCTGGGTGGTCTGGAAGGTTTAAGACATGGGTGCAAGCAAACCATTTTGAATGTTGGATGAAAATCGAGTCCAAATATGTACCTCCAGTTGCTGCAGCGGGTATCGAGAAGTCTATTGGAAGTCTAACTCCCCTTGAACAAGAGGGTTTCAGAGCAGAAAAGAAGATGATGAGTAATCTGCAACAAGCTATTAAAGAGGACATCTTATTGTTACTGCAACATGAGGATAACTCACAGTCTATTTGGAATGCTTTGAAAGTTAAGTTTCTTGGGAGCGTGTCTATGATAAAGAGCAAAACTGCTTTGCTAAAGAAAGAGTTTGATATCTTTAAGGGCATAGAGGGTGAAACAACAAAACAGTTGATTGAAAGATATTGTCATCTGGTTGTTGAGATGAAGAGGTTGGGCATAAACAAAACGTATGAAGAGTGGGTTGATAAACTAGCAGATGCGTTGCCATACGGTGAATGGGGTACTTATTTGCTGGTGTTGAAAAACAATTTAGAGTATGTTGGATTCAACCTCAGTTCATTCATTGAGAAAATCGAAGCACATGAACTTGAGCTGATGAAGATCAGAAAAGTGAATGCTTCTAATGTTCAAAACAAGACGTTTCTTTATATTACAAAGGAAGCTCTTCGGCAATAACAAATCTCAGCCCAAAGATCCAGACTGCTTTCAGTGCAGATTCAACATCTGGTGCTTCATCAAGTACATCAAGTAACAATATTCTTTCACCATTTGCCAGTTATGAGCCAAATCCCAATGGTCCAGAACAAATGACTCCACAAAGCTCATCAAGCTCAAACAATCAGGGTTATGTTTCTGGGATACAGTGTAACATTGCGGTAAACATCAAAAATGGACAAGAGTTTACTGAAGCGGCTGCAAAGCAACATATTTCACTGTTAGCTTCCATTCTGGAGTCGTATGAGAGTTTAGTAGCTAGAAAGATCGGTAATCCTGATATGACAAAGGAGGATTACGATCAAATAGATCCAGAAGAGCTGGAACTGATTGATATTAAATGGGGAATGGCAAGCTTGGTAAGGAGAGCTCAGCGATTTATGGAAATAACTGGAAGGAACAGTCTTTCAGGACTGGATCAAAAGCTTGGGTTTGATAAGTCCAAAGTGACGTGTTTTAAATGCAAAGAGAGAGGACATTTCAAGCGTGAGTGTCCGATTAGAGAGGTCAACAACCACCAGAATCCGTTCTCAAACGACTACTACAGACAAGCCATCTATCACAAGCCAAATCAACAACCAGTTGTTCAAAGACCTCAGATTGAAAACAAGCCGGAAAAAGCTCTCATAGTCAATCAAGATGATGAGAAGGTAGCTGAAGGTTTCAGTTGGGATAAGTATATCCCTGGCAGTGAGGGTAGAGCAATGATGGCTGAGATTGTGGAAGAACCGGAGAGTGGTGTTGAAACAGAGGTTGTCAGTGAAGATGTGTCTGAAGAAAGTTTGGCTGATCTCGAAGAAGTTGCTGCAGAAGTCTACTATTATCAATCCGAACAGGAGGTTAAAGCTAGTTCTTTAAAATCAATTATGCCTCCTAATGTGTTTGATTCTTTTGTAGGTTTTTTCCATGAGCCAACAACAGGATTCTGTCTAAAGTGCGATGTTGAGAAAGCTCCTGTTGAAGAAATAATTGACGTGTCAAAAGAAATGAATGAAGAGACACTAAAGGAAATTGCTGACAAAGCTTTGATGGGAAAACTGAAAGAGGTAGACACAGAATCTGTAGAACCGGAGTCTGTTGATGCTGAGTCAGTTGAAAACGTGTCGGTCAAAACAGAGTCAGGTCAAAAGGAGTCTGACGGGAAATCCGAAAGTGAGGAGATCAAATCAGAAGGAGTGTCTAAGTCAGAGTCTGATGGTGTCGGTAAACAGGATGTTAAAATTGATCAAGAGGAAAAGATTGTTGAAAAGATTGAATCAATTTCTGAAACTTCATGCAAAAGCTGTTTAAAACCATGCATGGAATGTCTTGAAAAGGACACAAAGTTTCAGGAATTGAAGCAATACACTGATGAAGTCAAATATGATCTAAGTGAAGTAAAAGAAGCATATGACACGTTGGCTAGATCTATCAAAATTATTCAAAAAGAGAGTTTTGAAAATGATAAAGCCACAAGTTTGTTAAAATCAACAGTTATGGACAAACAAATGGAAATTAACATTCGTTTGGATACAATTGCTTCATTGAAAAAGGAATTAGAGTTAATGAAAATTGAAAATGAAAGAATTGATAAGAAGTTGTTGAGTTATGTTGCATCATCATATGTGATTGATCAGATCGTCCCGTAACAACCTGATGCAACACCTGTCTTTAACAGTGTTCCACCCCCAATGTGGAATCATTACACTCAGAAGTATCAGATGGGGTGGAAGCTGCTTTGAACCTCAAATTGAGAACCATTGAGAATGAGTTGCGTGAGAGTATTGATGTTACATTTTCTCCGTCCGACATTGATAATTAGTCGCAGGTGATCAACACCGTGGTTCACCAAGTGTTAGATGAAGAAAGTGATAACTCAGAGTTTGAGACTGTGAAAACTCATTTTGAAAACTCCGTTTCTGATTCTGAAGAAGATGGTAACTTCTTAGACAGGTTTATACCAAAATTAGACAAAGTCGTGAATGATGATTCGATCATTGTGGTTTACACAATGATCGGAAATGACAAAATTTATTCTGATTTTGAGTATCCAATTCAAAATGCCAGAATTGAAAATGTTGAAAAGGTGTTTAAATTGGCCGAGATTGACATTTCTGAGGTGAACAACAATGAGTTTCTTTCAAAACCGAAAAAGTCTTTTGTTACATAACAACCAATCAACCCGGGAAAGAATGAGCGGGTGGGTAATCATGGTGGTAATAACAAGAGAAATGGAAACAATTTCAAAAACAAAGGTGTTGGATTTGAAAAGAAAATGGCTAAGAAGAATGTCAAGCCAAAAGAAAAGATGAGTGATGTTTTTGTTGCTGGTCCTAGTGTTGATGCTGAAAAGGACTATATCTTTAGTCAAAAAGCCATTGTTGATTTCAATGCCGCAAAAAAGTTGAGAGAAGAGACCTACAAATCAACTTTTGTCGAATATGACAAAAGAATTTGTTACCGCTGCAATGAAATTGGTCACATGGCCAAGCAGTGCATGAAAAAGCTTGAAAAACTTGTTTTGCAAAAACCCAAACCTAAAACTCAAACCAATGATGAGGGTAAAAAACCAATGGTTTCCCCCTGTTCGAATCTTGAAAAGGGGTGAATCTTTGAAGTCTGAAGAAAAGCCGAAATCAACCTTTAAGATTGGCGAATCTTCGAAGACCCAAAAGACTTCAAAGATTTATCCAAAGATGAAAGTTTTTGAAAATCAATCATGGGTGGCAAAACCAAAACAATCAGTTGAGGCAAAGAAGATGGAAAGTGTTTTGAAAACTGAATCAAAAGTTTTTAAAGATGATGTTGAAAAGCTGGAATTTGAACTGGATAAGCTGCTTGAGGAATTTCCTCCAATTAAAGAAGGAAATTTAAAACCAAAACCTAATACTGTGATTCCAAATGTCATTTTTAACATTCCGAAGGTTGATGTGACATGTGATATTGTATTTGGTAGTGTTTCAGCTGTTAATAAATCATGGGCCTCTTTGTTGGAATGAATTTCTTTAACATGTGTAGGGGCTTCCAAGATCGATAATCTCGAAGTGGATAATGGACAGCGGAGCTTCAAGGCACATGACCGGAATGCTAGCATTGCTCTATGACGTCAAATCTATCAACGAAGGATATGTGGGATTTGCTGGGAATCAGGATGGCAGGATAGTTGGTCAAGGGACTCTAACAAATGGAGTCGTTACATTTGATAAAGTGAACTATATAATCGAACTTGAAAACAATCTGCTGAGTATCTCACAAATCTGTGACAAATCTTTTACTATACACTTTACTAAAAATGAATGTCTAATCATAAAACCTGGTTTCAAAATTCCTGAAGAGATGGTGTTGATGCGAGCTCCCCGATAAAATGACTTGTACGTTCTCGATATGAGTGTCGCAACAACAAGAGATCATAAAAAACAGTGTTTTGTGACAAAAACAAAGGCAACAGAAAAAGAGTCTAAAATGTGGCATCCAAAGATGGGCCACATTCATGTTAGAAAAATGAACTTTCTTGTACACAATGATTTATTTGAAGGTGTGAATCTTAAAAGTTTTCATTTAAATGATGATTGTGTAGAGTGCAAGAAGGGAAAGCAGACAAAGAAGACACACCCGTAGAAGTTGCTGAATTCAATCAGAGTCCCACTCGAGAGACTCCATATGGATCTCTTTGGGCCAGTCAAGGTGCAAAGCATCAGTGGTGACTTATACTGTCTGGTAATCACTGATGACTTCACTAGATTCTCGTGGGTGATGTGTTTGGAGAGGAAAGATCAAACATTCGATTCACTGATGGTTCTATTCAAGATGGAAACGCTCTACAAATTTCCGATCAGGAGAATACGAAGTGACAATGGAACGGAGTTTAAGAACAATCGAATGCTCGAGTACTGTAACGAGAAAGGAATTCTTCATGAATTCAGTGCACCATATACTCCACAGCAGAATGGTGTAGCTGAAAGAAAGAACCGTACCTTAATTGAAACAGCTCGAACAATGCTTGCCGATTCCAAGTTACCAATATTTTTATGGAGTGAAGCAGTTGCAGCAGCGTGCTATACATTGAATCAAGTGCTCACTGTGAAGAAATATAAGAAAACGTGTTTTGAACTTTTACACCGTTATAAGCCAACTTTTTCCTGTTCGATTATGACAAACTCTGGGAGTCTTTCCAACTGCCGACCGAGCCGAGTGTAGAGGAACTTATTCTATTATACCAACAGCAACAATCCTTGGCACAAGATCAGGTACCAAGACCTTTGGTAGTTTCTCAGCCCGACGTAGGTACAAATGATCACGAGGTAGGTCCAAGTGGAACAACACACGAAGCCCCAGAGGAACCAGCTCCAACATTTGATAATTCTGACGACTCAGAATCGGAAGACGGTCCGATTTTTGACGAGGAACCAAATGTTGCAACAACAGAAGCTGTGGATCACACTGGTGATCAAGACATTACGAACTTGCAATCGGAAGTTAATGTGCCTGACAATACAATGCCAAGAACATTGTCTTCTCATCCTTCAGAGCAGATAATTGGTGATCTTCAGAGAGGAGTAAAGACGAGAGATCAGATCAATAGAGCACTTACTTGTTTTTATAGATCTGTCGCTCCTTTGCAAATTGATTTTTCTCTAAAGTGTTTCATCTTGCAGGTCGAACCTCAAACGTATAAGGAAGCTTTAACAGAAGAAAGTTGGGTGAACGCTATGCAGGAAGAGCTGCAGCAGTTCGAGAAGCTGGGAGTATGGAAATTGGTAGATCTCCTTGAGAATCGGGAGCTGATAAAGACAAAGTGGGTCTTTAAATGCAAAAGGTATGACAGAGGAGTGATAGTAAGGAACAAAGCATGATTGGTAGTACAGGGTTTCAGTCAGCAGGAAGGCATTGACTTCACGGAAGTATATGCACCGGTTGCTAGACTTGAGGCGATAAGAATCTTCCTGGCATTCGCGTCCTGGAAAGGATTCAAAGTATACCAACTAGATGTCAAGTCTGCATTCTTATAAGACAAAATCAAGGAAGAAATGTACGTTGGACAACCACCGGGGTTCACAGATCCAGTACACAAAAACAAAGGCTATCTTCTGGATAAAGCGCTTTATGGTTTACACCAGGCCCCGAGAGCCTAGTACGAGACGCTTTCCCAATACTTGCTGGACAACGTGTTCATCAGAGGGACAGTTGACAGTACGTTGTTTACCAAAGAGGTTGCAGGGCATCTATTGATTGTGCAGATTTATGTCGACGATATCATCTTTGGATCGACGAATGTTGATTTGTGTAAGGATTTTGAGAAGGTGATGAAAAAGAAATTTGAGATGAGTTCGATGGGGGGAGATGAAGTTCTTCCTAGGGTTACAGGTGGAGCAGATGCCCGAATGAATCTTCATTCATCAAACCAAATACGTGAACGATGTTCTAGAGAAGTTTAACATGTCAGAATCTACTCCGACATCAACCCCCTAGCTCAGAATCACGGGATATGTCCAGATGAGAGTGGAGAGAAAGTGGATGAGACGTATTATCGGTCGATAATCGGATATTTGATGTATCTTACTGCTTCCCGCCCAGACATCATGTATCCGACGTGTTTTTGCGCCCGTTATCAGTCAAGCCCAAAGCAGTCACACCTGACAATCGTGAAACGCATTTTACGGTATTTAAAAGGCTGCCCAAGCACCGGCTTGTGGTATCCTAGATCGGGTGACTTCTCTCTCACAGGTTATGCTAATTCGGATTTTGGTAGCTGCAAGCAAAACGCTAAGTCCACCACTGCAGGCTGTCAGTTCTTCGGAACTAGACTAATCACTTGGCAGTGCAAGAAACAAACCTCAGTAGCGCTCTCTACTTGCGAGGCTGAATACGTTTCGGCCTCGAGCTGTTGCTCTCAGATCCTTTGGATCCAACAGCGATAAACATAACGAAAAACCCGGTTCACCATTCTAAAACAAAGCATATTGAAATACGACATCATTTCATCCGTGATTGTCACGAGAAGAAATTGATTCGCATTGAACATATACACACTGATGAACAGAGGGCTGATTTTTACACCAAACTGTTTGACAAAAAGAGATTTAACTATCTTTTGAATTTTTTTGGGATGAAAAATTTGCTTTCTAGGAGGGTTGTTGAATGTGAAGCCGAGGAGGGCGGCGATCTGATGTGATCTACGTCATGTTGTCAAAGTTTTTGTACAGTTTATTTTCTGCTTTTGATAAAAACAAAAACACAAAAAAATGTCTTTTTTTTTTGGGAGAAAGTTTGCAGAAAAATAAAAAAACATGATAAAATTTCAAATCCAAAAACACTAGAAAATCTGAAAAATCCAAAAACATTGAAAAACTGAAAAAGAGTTTGTGTAAAAAGGGGAAATGATAGTACATCAGCTAGACAGATGCAGTCGCTAAAGAATTGTAAAGATAAAATGTGTTAAACAGTTTTGCAAATGATGTGTCGATAGGTTTTTACACATTTAGTAGATTTGTTTTGGATATAAACAAAAATAACAACTTGCTTTTATGTGGGTAACATCTCCAGGATATATAGGTAACCCCTGAAATCTCGTTTGAAAGGTCCTATTTCTGACATACTAGGTCTTTGTACGTGATGATATCTGGGGTATTATACCAGGACTTCTGATTTTGCGAAAGCAATAGCCTAGTCCTCGTATAATACTCTGCACAGCTTTACTTGTAAAGCCTCCCCTCAGCATAAAAAATGATGAAACATTGCAAAATGCTAATTATGTGCTGTTGTAAAAAAGATTCCCTAAAGGGAACCCACCGAAAGTCGAGCCGTCATCTCTCTGTACGAAAGGAAGTTCTAGCCTGAGCTCTCACGGTCTCGCATTCACCCAATTATAGATATCATTAGTGTACACTCACCTGTAAGACTGAATATAGTGATCTGGATACGAGAGTATATTCTGAGGTGGTACACGCGTAAAAGTCAAGATCTTAAAACACTTAATCCGTATCCCGAATAGATTGAACTTTGTGTGAAAATTTAAGAGGATCAGTATATCGACAATCAAAGCAAACTGTTTAATGCTGTGTATGAAATCTAAGCTTAACGGTACTCGTATCTTGTCGGAAGCTGATATGATCCCCTAACACGCTCACAAAAATATTGTATGTACAGTTTACTGCTTATCATATTCAAAAATCCAAAAAGATTTGCATTTCATCTTATTTTAGACAACGGACATTGGGGATTAGATGATCAAAGTCTTATGTGCTGAACATGTCTGGATCATGAGGGTATGTCTGGATCATGAGGGTTGGGTAAGCAGAGGATTGAAAAAGTGATTGGTAATTGTTTGAAAGTTCAAAAGTTCATTAACTTGAACTTAAAATTGTTTTAGAAAATTAGCATCTTCATAAACTGGTCAGCCAAGGTCATTAACTTAGACTTGGCAGGCTAAACAGTTGACCAAGGTCATTAGCTTGGACTTGGTTAACTGGGTGTGTCGGCAAATTCTCAAAAAGTTAAAAAAATTGAAAAATGTTGAAAATAATTTCGTTTGAAATGATGATTTCGTTTGAAATCATAATTTCGTTTGAAATGTGTTTCCGCATGAAAAAGTAATTTCGCTTGAACACATAATTTCGCTTGAACCGGATTTCTGTTTGAGCGGTAATTTCGCTTAAACGCATCTGTGCCTATTTCACACGAAATTACCTCGTCTATAAATAGGGGTATGATTTCGTTTAAACAGATCACTTGTGATATTTCGTTTCAAAGCACTGTCAAAGGCGATTTCATACGAAATCCCAGTGTTCATCATTTCAAGCCGTTATTCTGTCCGAATTGTTGATTGTAATCTTGATTTTAGTTGGTTTACACAACTATTATCATGGGAAAGGTGAGAATTTTGGTTGTTTTGACCCAGATCTGATCTAATTTCGTTTAGTCGGTGATGAACATGTCCTGAAACATAGATCTAAGGTATATATGTATGAAATAATAACCGATTAACACATCTTTGGACTCGGAATGTAATATAGATCTTGTTTAGGGTGTAAATTTGAACTGAATCACATGTTTTTGTATGAAGTCGGTGGATCTGAGAGTTCGGACTTAGATCTAGGGTTATTTGATGGTCTAAAATGTGATTAAAACATACCAGTGTGGTCGGAATTGGATAAGGAACAAACCCAGATCATCAATTTGTTCATCAGTTCATGAAAAATTTGTGTTGTTGATATCGCCAGTTTCAAACGAAACAAACTGTAATTCCGCATGAAATATGACATTCAGTCTCAAATGGTGATTTCGTTTCTATACGTAATTTCGTTTTAAAATGTTATTCAGTTTGATCTGTGATTTCGTTTGAAGATGTCATTCAGTTTGAACTGTAATTTCGTTTGAAAACGTAATTCCGCATGAAATGACTTTTCGTTATGAAATGTGATTCCGCATGAAATGTAATTCCGTATGATTGTGATTTTGTTTGAATGAAGTTTGGTTTGAAAATTTTACAAAGTTTTGGAATTGATTTTATGTTGTATTTTTCAGGCATCGAATGTGTTATTTGATCCATTAGACAACATATGTTGTGTGTATGACACGAAGATACCGAAGATGGCTGACTTCGCAAGTATTCATGAGTTTATGGAAAGATTGCCGATACAGAAAGCTTTGACGCATCAACATCTGGTTTTCAGATCACATATTAAACGTTTTTTTTTTTTGGAAAATGCAACGTATGATGAAGAGCACAAGACAATAAATTCCATTGTGAGCTTGAATGGCAAAGACAAATCAATCATCATTACTGAATAGCTTGTACGCGAGGTGATAGAGTTTCCGGACGATGAAGAATCTCCAACAAAGTTTCCAGAGAAGATGGTAAAGGGATGTATGCTAAGGATGGGGTATAGAGGACCACTGAACAAGGCTAACTACTTGAAAGCGTGTTTCTCCAAGCCTTACAAGTTTCAGATACATTCAGTGCTACATGCTCTCAGTCGTAGGAAGGGAGGTTACGATGTGATGAGAGATTACCAAATGAGCATGGTGACTGCACTCATTTTGAACAAGAAATATAATTTTTCAAAAATTGTGTTTTACTACATGGCAGATAATATTACTTCGAAAAGCAAGACTTGGATTTATCCACGATTTATTAAGATGATCTTAGATCATGCTTATCCTGATTTGGAGAAAGATGTAAAGAATGATCTGTTGGAATTTTACAGCATGGGCAATGAGTCTTTGAAACAATTGGCCAAATATCATCCAATTCATCCAGAGCCATCAACAAAATCTAAATTCTTTGGTTTCATCAAAGATAAGAATTATCAAGATCCAGATCCAGTTGATCATCAGAACTGGAGGAATGCTGAAGAGATGAAAGAAGCAGGATATGCAGCAGAGTTGAAAACACTTGCAGGCTTCAAAGAAACTAGAAACGAGTGGTTTCTGAAGGAAGAAAAGAAAACGAGGAGCAGAAAAGCAACTCCTAAAGCTAAAAAAGAGGAGGGTTCATCTTCTCAACCAAAGAAACGTCGAAAGAAAAGTGTTGAGACTATGCTTGTAGGTGAATCAGAGGAGGAAGATGAAGCTGAAGCTGAAGCTGAAGTTAATGTTGAAGGAAATGTTCAGTTATCTCCTGAATATGTAAAGTTATTGAAAGATCTTAATGAATATAATGCTGATACAGAGAAGACAGCTGGTGATGAAGGTGATGATGTGGATAAAAGTTCATCAAGTTCGTTTGATGAAGAAATTGATGAAAATGAGCGTGCGAAAAGAATTCAAGCTGAAATTGAGAAAGAAAAGCAGCTTAAAAGAAAGAGGAGAGAGGAGAAAGATGATGATGTGTATGTTCCATCTCCTGAGCATGTGATAGAATCTCAGACACCTCCATCATCTGGTGGTAGGAAGAAAGCAAGTGCAAGAAAGCGTGTGACGTCTCCACCAGCAGCAAAGAAAAAGTTGATTGTGAGATTGCCTAAACGTATACTCAAGTCAAAACCTAGTCAACCACCATCACCACCACCTGAACCATCACCACCTAAATCACCACATAAATCACCTCCAAAACAACCTACACCACCTCAATCACCACATCTTTCACCACTTCATTTTTCACCATTACATCGATCATCACCACATTTTTCACCACCTCATCAAACACCAATCCAAGAACAAACTGTTCATAATTCACAACAAATTTTCAAACTCCACCTTCCACACAACCACCTGTCCAAACTACATCTGGATCTTCTGGATACAGAGGATTTCCAAACATTCCAGGGAATATTCCACTTGATGACCTTGGTGATTTTGGTTTTGTGAATGATGAACAAGTCAAGAAGTTGGAGAAGAAAATGGAAGAAGTATTAGTGGAAAACAAGAAGTTGGTGGATCGTGAGAAGATGTTGGAAAAGCGTGTTAAGTCTGTGGAATCTGAAAATAATTCCTTGTTAAAGAAAATTGAAGCTGATCAGACTGAAATTGATATTCTTATAGTCAAAGTCGCTAAGTTGGAAGAAGAGAAAGCACGCAGAGATGAGAAGAACAAATACTTCGAGTTAAAGAACAAAGAGTTGGAAGCTTCTAAAGCTATGAAAGAACATGAGATATACATGATGAATAAAGTATTGGAAAATATGCTTGGAAAGTCAGTTGAGCAGAGGTTTGAAGAGATAGAAGTGAAGAGGTTAGAGCGAAACGTCAAGATGAAATTGATGCTGAAATGAATTTTATAGGCAAAGGTGTTGAAGGTTCTTCTAAGGTTACAGAAAGATCAATTGTTTCGTCCACTGTGCTTGAATCTCCTATTCAAAATCCTCGTCCTATTTCTGCTGTTTCCGCTATTTTGGAGGAAGATGTGTTAATAGATGATGTTATAAATGAAGAGGAAGATGTTGAAGAGGATAATGACGAAGAGGATGATGATGATGCTGATGATGATGATGATGATGTATTCTCTGCAAGTAGCCACAGTGATAATGATGATGATGACAATGATCAGGGTGGTACTGGTGTTACAGTTACTGAAGCATCGAATGAACAAAATGTTGATGATTTTCTTCACGATGATGCGAATGAAGAGGCTGAAGATGCTACACGAGAGGGGGAGAAGGTAGAAGATCAAACGTTGACAAAAGAGAAAAGTTAATCTTGCGTCTCGAGCCTGAAGTAGAGGAAGGTGAATTCAGGCATACTTACACCATGAATGATATTATAGAGATGACGCGTATTGTTGATCCTAACTTCAAGTTTGACTTTGAAGAAGAGTTGAATGCTTTTGATATCAATTAGCAACCCGACTATGAGTACAAGTTTGTCGAGGAAGCTAATAACTATGATCGAGTTGAGATTGAAGAATGTACTAATGAAGAAAGTGTGAATGAAGACACTTCTAACTTTCCAACTCTTGTTGAATTATTTAGTCAAGAGAATGCAGATGAGTTGAGAAGGAAAGTTGCAGAATGTTTGAAAGATAAAAACTTTGATGGTACAGTGAAAGATGCACAAAAGGAAGAAAGGAAGAAATGGTTTCGGAAGAGTAATGAACGTAAGTTTAAGTGGCCATTGAAATATTACAAAAGAGATCGAGATGTGTTACTCGGGGACATCATCAGTTGGGGATTTTTGCCTCAAGTGAATGTGTATGCTATTCGACGTGAGTTTGGTGTCCAATACTTTAAATATATTAAGGATATCATGTCCTTACTGTGGTGGGATGTTGAGGAATTATCGAAAGTCAGAACTCTGGATTATCCTGTTCGGAAGTATGATGTGCCCGTTTGGGGATTGATGAAGTTTGAAGCGTTCAGAGGGTTCAAGCACTGGAAGCCTCATTACCCAAAGAAAGTAAAGAGAGTGGATCCTGAAACTGGAATTGAAGAAACAATCTTGAACATTAAGAAGCCGAGAGTGATCAAGAACATTCCTGTGCCAAAGATGGAGCAGGATTTCCATACAGGGTTCTTGTATTGGGTGTATAGTTGTTTGACTACTGAGGCTGTGATTAATTACAGAGTTGAAGCTGAAATCAGATACATTCATGTGTATTATCCTCTGTGGTTGGTTAACTGTTCGGCCAAAGACATTGAATGCTTGTTTGTGAATAAGATTGGTTTTAAAGCTGAAGATAAAGACCAAGCGATGCAATTTCAGAAGGATGTTTCCATTTGCTTTCAAAAAGGAATCAATGCTGATAATAAATGGTCTTCTAAATGGCGAAAGATTGAGGAAGAAGAAAAGTTAAAGGCTGAAAGAGAAAGGAAAGCACGTGAAGACAAAGATAACATGCTGAGGCATACTGTTAATCAAAGAATGGTTGCTGAGGAAAAGAAAAGGGTTGATGAGAAGGAAAAGCTTAGGAAGCAGTCCTAAGCCGAGGGAAGAGAAGTTCAAGTCACTGTGAACAAGTGCTGAAGACCAGACTGAAGACTCTGGCAATATCCAAGTGGGAGTTTGTTGGTGCACGATGTCTATAGCCTACGTCTTAAGTCTAGGTCATGTTGTATAGGGTTTACAGGGGTCGAAAATGTAAATTTATGTGTTTTCTAGTAATTTTGCACGAAATTACGTAGTGTAATTTCGCACGAAATTACATGTGGTATTTCGTGCGAAATCACAGGTCTATATATAGGCAGTTGTAGCTTCTCATTTGGTATGAAATTAGTCAGAGTGTAATGAAGTGCTGCTGAATTTCTACCGTGTAATCAAGTCTATTTTGAATGAGAATCTTGTTTTGAAGTATAACAATCTGTTTCTACTCATTTCTTCACTGATTCTAAGATGTTTGTTTGTTTTCGCCTCTTAAACAGTTGTGTATTGCCTCTGATTGACTCTTTGGCTATGTCTTAAGTCTAGGTCATGTTGTATAGGGTTTACAGGGGTCGAAAATGTAAATTTATGTGTTTTGTAGTAATTTCGCATGAAATTACTTAATGTAATTTCGCACGAAATTACGTAGTGTAATTTCGCACGAAATTACATGTGGTATTTCGTGCGAAATCACAGGTCTATATATAGGCAGTTGTAGCTTCTCATTTGGTATGAAATTAGTCAGAGTGTAATGAAGTGCTGCTGAATTTCTACCGTGTAATCAAGTCTATTTTGAATGAGAAGCTTGTTTTGAAGTATAACAATTTGTTTCTACTCATTTCTTCACTGATTCTAAGATGTTTGTTTGTTTTCGCCTCTCAAACAGTTGTGTATTGCCTCTGATTGACTCTTTGGCTATGTCTTAAGTCTAGGTCATGTTGTATAGGGTTTACAGGGGTCGAAAATGTAAATTTATGTGTTTTGTAGTAATTTCGCATGAAATTACTTAATGTAATTTCGCATGAAATTACTTAATGTAATTTCGCACGAAATTACGTAGTGTAATTTCGCACGAAATTACATGTGGTATTTCGTGCGAAATCACAGGTATCTATAGGAAGTTGTAGCTTCCCATTTGGTACGAAATTAGTCAGAGTGTAACGAAGTGCTGCTGAATTTCTACCGTGTAATCAAGTCTATTTTGAATGAGAAGCTTGTTTTGAAGTATAACAATCTGTTTCTACTCATTTCTTCATTGATTCTAAGCTATTTGTTTGTTTCCGCCTCTCAAACAGTTGTGTATTGCCTCTGATTGACTCATTTGGTCGGTAAAACGATCTTACAATCCGACACACCTATTCAAATATATTGTCATACACATACATATTAATAACGATATAATCTAAGTTTAATACATAATATACATACGAATTATGTTTATGATTGTCTAATACTCTCCCCTAAACATAATTGTGTTTATGAGAGTATTTAAGAATGCTTTCATTGGCTTCATCCATTGCAGCTTTTTCCCTGTTGAAATCAACCTTTCTTCTTGTACGCATCCTCTTGTTCTCACTCCATCCATTGTCGGCAAACAGTGCATAGTGCACCGTCGGCTTTTCAGCAACTACTTGACTGACTTCATTCCTTACATCATGACCTGCATCTTGTTCAGTATCATCTCCCTCACTCCGGCTGCTTCTCGGATCTAATTTCTTGCCTAGCACTGTCTTTTTTTCTGTCATTTCTTTGTGATGAACATTTAACTGAATGGTTTTAAACTTGTGATAATAGAAAAGAACATCTAAGTACATTGTGTATACTAGACGCATTAATTCACCATCACTATACTCGAAACCCATTTCTTTGGCTATAATTGGCCAGAGGTTATTTTCTGTCATGTGTCGATGTCCTCCTTCTTGTTCTATTGTTCTATTATCAGATACAGATCTAACAAGCATATCTTTCGGTTGTTTGAGGCATAAGCCGGAATTGGCCTTGTTGTCACCCCCAATTTCTTCGTTATAAACCACTCCACCATTTCTTCAAACTTCGATTGCAGTATAAACTTATACTTTCCAACATATTCATCATCGTCCATCATATCATGTCGAGTAAAGCCTTACAATCTAAAAATTCCTTGAATTTCATTGTTTGAAGTATCATCACGTTCCAATCCGGTTCGTTGGATGATATTTCAAGTTTTTCAAAGTAACTATTCAAGTAATTTGTTTAGAACACCATAAATTCTGATTCTTTGTTCATCATCTTCTGTTTTTCTATAACATCCATCTCCTCTTCTTTCGTTAATCCAGATTTTATGTTTATATTGTTGTTTAGGGGAACACTAAAGGTTGGAAATAGTTTGCACTTGTCTCCGGTGAATTTCACCGTAAAACCCTGTGTGATTAACTGATCATAACTTAAAACATTTCTATCTATATCTTGTGTCTAAAATACACTTTGAACACGGATTTTCTCCACCTCTAAAACAATTTCTACAACTCCGATACCCCTTATAAAATAAAACTGATTTTCACCCGTGTTTGTTTCTACATCATTCATACACTTAATGCGCTTAAACATGTTTAGATTTCCAGAGAAATGGTGTTTTAGAGTTTTGCTAACATACCACATTTCCGACCAAAAACCTCCGTCGGTTCCGGCCACGAGATACTCTTGTTTCTGACTATTTCTGTGATCTTCATCTTCATCATATTGCTGTTGTGTTCCAGTGTTTATAGCGAGACGTATCAGTTGAGATTCTTCATCGTCTTCTTTCTTCTTACAGTTTGAAATTTGATGGCCAGGATTGTTACAATAGTAACATCGCTTCATCAGCCACTTCCGTTCCCGTCTTTCGTCTGTACAATGTTGACATGGTAATGTTGTTGAAGATGCCCTGAGATCAGAATAATCTGGCACTCTGAGACCACATTGTTGAACTTTGAAAGGATTTGCAGCGGCAACATCACCATAACTTGGTTCCATATTAACAGTGAATTGATGATGAATTGGTAGTTAATTGTCTTGGTACCGAGAAATGTTCCCGGCAACAGACATATATACCTTAGGAAGAGGAACTGTTGTGACGGCGGTTGAATTTGGCGGGAATAACCGCCATTCGAAATAGTGCCAACCATCCGACACACCGATTCAAATATACTGTCATACACATACATATTAATAACGACATAATCTAAGTTTAATACATAATATACATACGAATTACGTTTATGATTGTCTAATAGTTTATGTTGATAAAATATCGACACAACTATCACCTAGGGCATCTGCCTTGTTTGAATTTTTACCACCGTTTATTAGAAAACAGGTTTGTAACATTATATCTCTGCACATTGAATTTTTGTTCTTGTTCTTATTGATAACGCTCATGTAACCATGCTCCAGCTTCTCCTCTATCCAAAATCTGATGACTCGGCCCAGTTGTCACAGTTACACAATTTTTTTCTCATAATGGAAAGTTCCATAATATGCATATGTCACATGCATTACGTGATTCTATAATTATATTCGATGTTCTCAGATTGAAATTCAGAAGCTTCTTGCTGAACTTGTGGAGGCAGAAATGAACAAGAGACAGGTACGATTTAGACGCTATATTTGTTTTAGACCGCATGAACGAGTAGTTGGCTTTGTTTTGTTAAGAAGAAAAATGCAAGCTATCTTTTACCTATAGCAGATGATACACAAATATTGCAATTATTGAGCTACTTCACCAAAACACTATATATATAGTTTTATTTTGCATCTTACGAGGGTTAAGTATATGAGCAACTGATTACGGGTTGATAAAAAATGTGGATATCATGATCTATTTGTTAAAGAATGAGTTAATTTGGGCAACAAGCTTTTTTTTCATATGGGCTTATTTGGGTCAACTTTAATGTCTACTAAAAGAGTAAATTGTCATTTTAGTCCTTGAGTTTTGTCTAAATTTGTCACTTTAGTCCAAATAGTTTTTTTTTGTCTCTGAGTCCCTGACTTTTCCATTTTATTGCCATTTTGATCACATACACTAACTCCATCCAAAAACTCCATCTTTAAGTGTTTTCAATTGCCATTTTGATCCAATTCCAAAAAATCAAAAAAATTCCAAAAAATCTAAAATTTTCTAAAAAATCATAAAAATTCTACAAAATCCAAAAAATCCGTTTCGGTGCGAACCGTTTCGAACTCGAACCGTTTCGACCCGAATCGTTTCGACGCGAACCGTTTCGACCCGTACCGTTTCGAAGCCGAACCGTTTCAACGCGAACCGTTCCGACCCGTACCGTTTCGACGCGAACCGTTTCAAACCGAACCGTTTCGAACCGTGCCATATCGAACCGAACCGTTTCGACCCCTACCTTTTCGAACCCGAACCGTTTCGAGCTGAACCGTTTTGACCCGTGCCGTTTCGAACCGTGCCGTTTCGAACTGTGCCGCATCGAACCGTGCCGTATCGAACCGAGCCGTTTCGACCCGCTCCGTTTCAAACCGAACCGTTTCGACCCGTACCGGTTCGGTTTGAAACGGTACGGGTCGAAACGGTTCTGTTCGATACGGCACGGTTTGAAACGGTACGGGTCGAAACGGTTCGGTTCGATACGGTACGGTTCGAAACGGTACGGGTCGAAACGGTTCGGGTCGAAATGGTTTGCGTCAAAACGGTACGGTTCGAAACGGTTCGGTTCGATACGGCACGGTTCGAAACGGTTCGGTTTGAAACGGTCGAAACGGTTCGGCTTGAAACGGTTCGGCTTCGAAACGGCACGGGTCGAAACGGTTCGATTCGAAACGGTTCGCGTCGTAACGGTATGGTTCGAAACGGTACGGGTCGAAACGGTTCAGCTCGAAATGGTTCGGGTTCGAAACGGTTCGGGTTCGAAACGGTTCGTGCCGAAACGGATTTTTTGGATTTTTTTGAATTTTTTGGATTTTTTAGAATTTTATGGATTTTTTAGAATTTTTATGATTTTTTAGAATTTTCTGGAATTTTTTTGATTTTTTTGGAAATTTTTTGATTTTTTTGTATTGGATCAAAGTGGCAAGTTGAAAAGTTTAAATTGAAAATCCCCAAAATACCCCTGGTATAAACTGAGTTTTTGGATGGAGTTAGTGTATGTGATCAAAACGGCAATAAAATGGAAAAGTCAGGGACCCAGAGGCAAAAAAAAAAACTATTTGGACTAAAGTGGTAAATTTGGACAAAACTTAGGGACTAAAATGGCAATTTACTCTCTACTAAAATCACACAAACGTATCACTCTTATATGTGTATTTTTTTGTATATGGGCTTATGTGTGTTTTTTGCAATGACCGGTAAATTTTGATCTTTTATGCAGTCAAACAGGGTCGCCTACACCTTGAAGACCTTGAAGACCCAGCAATTCTATTTTGCTTTTAGCAATTATATGTTGTATACCCAGCAAGTGTATTTTGCTTTTAGCAATTATATGTTGCATTTTGATATACATAAAGATTGTATTGATGTGTTGCTGATTTGGTGACTACAAGCACAAAAGAGTTTGGACGGTTTGTGGTTTAAGAATCTTAGGGTGGAAGGGGTACTCCCCATATGGGGAGTGACAAACTCTTCACATTGCCAATCATCTCATTTAATGTCAACTCCCCTATCCCCTCTTCATTTCATACTCAAAGATAATGGGTGCTCTCCACATGGAGAGTGGTAAACAAATTTTTCTTAAAAGAAAAAAAAAGGATAAAAGTGTGATTGGTTAAAAAAAGTGGAGCTCATCATTAACCCCCTCTCTCTCCTCTTCCCTACACGGTGACTACTCCTGGATATTTGCCATTCACCGCACACCGATGGGGGCCGGCGGCGTTGTGCTCGTGATGTGAACCCCATCCCCGCACCTCTTCACCGCACACGCTCGTCCCCACTTATGAGTTAGACCTGATTTTAGATCCATTTTGATGGAAATCAACCTCGAACTACACGTGATTGATTTTGTCTCATACCTAACTATGTGTCCCATGCCCCTAAATTAGGGATGTCCAAATGGTACCGGGTATCGGTGAATTTCCTGAACCGTAATATTTTCGTTGCCGACTTTTGATGTTAGTATCGGTACAGGTATCCTTTTTTGAGGATTCTCAATACCGGTATTTTCGGTACCTATTGGTATCAAGCTCATCCCTACCAGAAATTCTAACATGTGTGTAGGACAATATTTTACTTTAATAATATCTAAAAAAAATATACATTTCAAATAGGATATGTAATTGCGCGACATATACATAAGACCCCGAGGGCCAAAACAATCATTAATACTGCATAGATTTTGACCATTGTTATTTTGATACTAGATAAAATTTGTATAAAAATTATTTGTCCCAAAGTGAAACGAATTTGTCGGAACTCACGTGACATAAAAATGCTCTTTTCTTAACTATTGGACTGAAATACATATTTTGGACAAACCACAGTAACTAAAATAGTATTTAACTCTATTTAAAATGGGTCTATTTAAAATGGGTCGATTTTAAATTCTAAATGATTATGTTTATGATAAATATTTTCTCATTCCTATGTTAATTTATTGTACTGAGGCAATAGTTACCAATAATAGTTGATAACTTTAATGTTAAATTATAATTCATTTATAAAATACAATACGAATAAGAAATCTAACAGAAGTATCATACAATACGTCACGAGAGGATTGATAAACTAACATAAACGTAGATCGCGTTGTAAATTGTCTTTCCTGCCGCATCGCATGGGTTTCCTACTAGATTTTAGTTATGACCCAACTGAACTGAACCTTCTCATGCACACCCTTAGAATTACTAACAAGTGTTGTGTTTTCCGTTAATCGTGAATTTGGTTTTGGTTATGGCTCAAAACCGAACCGCCCCGCACATAGCCCTAAACTCACCGACCTAAGTGATATGTTTCCCGTCGCATCGCGCGAATAAATGGCTAGTGTATATATATATATATATATATATATATATATATATATATATATATATATATATATATCCTACTTACATGTGTGATTTGTTTGATATATACACACAATATATATATTATATACAGCATATTGAAAGGGCAAAGTTGTCTTTAACCCAAATCTCTTAAATTTAGTGTCACATCCCGACCGCGTAAAACAACAAACCGCGGTGGAAACGTCGGGGAGTCGAGTAACAGAATTATTATTTCACAATAAATGGTATTTAAAGTTTGGTTTTATTTATTAAATTGTTTACATAGTCTTTGTTCAAACATAAAACAGAACGTAATTAAACTTGTCTTGCAGCATTTTAAGTCACTAAGGCCCAAGTCCGCCTAAGCGTATCATGATAATCCTCAAACATTAGCTCCTTAAACACATGTGAAAATAGGTATGTCAGCATAAAAATGCCCGTGAGATACATAGGTTTTGTTGATAAAGGATTCATGACTTGTAGTTAAAAGAAGTGTTTAACACAAAGTAGTCATGAATGTTTAAAAGAAATATTTTCTTTTATAAAATCTTATGAAAATCAGATGATAATAAAAGAAAGATGTTTGGTTAATTAAATAACCAAATGAAATTGAAATGTATAAAACATGTCCTTTGTAAAACATTGTCATTTGAAACATGTGTCATTTGTATAAAATGTGTCATGCCTTTGTCTTTGTTGAAGTGGTTTAAATAACGCTACGATATGTAATATCATAAAAGCACTTATATATAGGAAGTACCAGTTGCGTATCCACCATGCTTTTATCATATTACATACGTTTCAATATTTAAATCACTTATCAATAACCACCAAAATGTCTTTTTTTAACCAAATGTCAACATGTTATGTGTAAACTATGTCCAATGTCAAGTGTAAATCATGTCTTATATAATCAAATGTTATGTATGGCAAGTAAAAAGTATTTGCTCAAACTATAGGTATAATGTCAATGTGTAACCAAATGTCATGTACGGTGAATAAAGAGTATTTACTCAAACCATATGTAAAATGTACAAAACAATGTCTTTGAATAAACCTAAGTTTAAATCAAAAGTTATGTTTTGTAAAACCAATGCTTTATGGATATAAACATTTATGCAGTAATGTTTATCGCATACATTCAAGCCTTGCGACTGTCGGACGAACCCTTAACAAGTTAAAGGTTTATCAATTATGTTTTCGGATTCTGTCATTCCCTACTTCCAAACAAACCTAGGAAGCCGGGAACGGGATTTGTCAAGTCCTATGGTACCATTACATACTATCGAGCGGCGTGATCAATGTTAAGGAATGTATTTTTGTCCCGTTAAACATACCAAATGTCATAACCAACGTAATAATGTCATGGGAAAACCATGTGCTAAGTATTCTAAGTAAACATATAAAGTAGAAATGTCCATGAAATCAATGTGCTAGCATGCTCAGTAAACACACATAGTAGAAATGTAAATGCAAATCAATGTGTTCATATGCTGAGTAAACATATGCAACAAAAGTGTCTATGAAATCAATGTGCTAACATGCTCAGTAAACACACATAGCAAAACATAATTGAAATCATGTACTATATGTGTACTAGTTTAACATAGCCGGTATATGTCATGAAAAGCAAGGAAAAACATGAAAGTAACAAGTAGGCACATGTGATGTGTATCACCCCAAAATATTTGAAAGCGGTAAAAGAGGGGACTATGTACTCACTTGAGATTGCAAGGTATCCTTGATCTAGTGAACTATCAAAGCTCGGAAAGTCAAGGAATCAAGTGGCACCTAGTATGGAATCACTATGTTAATAATCGAGGCCTAAATCGGAAGATCGGATAGAATGAGGTCTTGTAAACCAAATGAGTGTTGGAATTCATATAATATGGTTTAAAAAATTCTACATTCTGATTTGATACCTATCCTAAGTGCTTATGACCCGTTATGACTCATTAAGGTAATGTATGCTACTTTAACGCGTCCTTTGCGCAATAGCGCATTCGGTTAGCCTAACTAACCCTATGAAAAGTATTATGTCACACCCCCAAAATCCACCTGCGGAGTATCACCGCTTGGGAGCGTGACTGACCAGGATCAAGCCACCAATCATATTGAACAATATAAATAATTAAAGAAATTCATAAACCCAATTCAATACAATTGATGTTCCAACAAAACATAGTTTAAGTAGCGGAAGCAAGTAAGTAACCCAACGTAGTTAATAGTTTTAAATGTCATAACAGTTCAATGTAGTAATCACGATCCTTGTCCACAACGACCGCGCCTCCAGTGCAAGCTCCATAAGTACCTAAGGTCCTGCAAGGCATGCAGCAATGTGTCAACAACTAGTTGAGCGAGTTCACAGTTAACAGTTCAGTAATGGTATAGTGTGAGTAGTAGTATGTTCGTTCGTTATGTCGTGTATCGTATTAGTTTCCATCGCGGCCTCCCAGGCAGGTATGCGAAGATATTAGGGGATGTTCATCCCGATTATTCTAGACTAGGTTTATCTGTATCGCGGCCTACCAGGCAGGTGTGCGAAGATTAGTAAATTTTAGTTCGCGGCCTTCCAAAGGCAGGTGTGCGAAGTCAGTCATAATATCGCGCCAACCCTTGGCAGGTGTGCGAAGATCAGTTCAATAAGTGTTACTAGTCTAGTCGTAGTTCTATCAGCGGAGTATGTACAATAGTTCATCAAATCCCATTCCCACCCGGGAACCCCATGCCTTGGCTGTGTGAACTCACCTTGGTTTGCTCGGTATGCTTAACTATGTGCTTGTAATTAATCAATCAAGTCCTATAGTATGCACGTGTAATAAATCAGTTTTTCGTTCGTAACAAATCTTGCACACAAATCTAACATCACATAGTGTGTTTGGCAATCATTCATCATGCGGCATTTAAGTAGTCAGTCAAATCCATATAATTTCATACTTGACAGGATACACAGGCGGTTAACATACTCTACCAGGTTAACACATTAAACAGGGTTACATGCATCTCATAACAGATCAAATCATGAATTAACATACAATACATGTCTTCGTATTAATCATACGCAAAATAGACAGGGCCTTGCCCTTCTAAAAACTCAGACAAGTGTGTTGAGGTTAATCCCTTTTAAAATTCGGATAAGGGGATGTGGGTGTCAAAAGTAGGACATGAGAGATTGGGGGTTTAAACTCGGACCAAAGAGGATTGGGCCACAAGTTCGGACCATGGGCTCTCATACAAACAAACTCGGACAAGGGAGGTTGTCCTTCACAATCTCGGACTAGAGGGGGGGTTAACAAGGTCGGACAAGGTCATGGGGGGTTAAAAGTCGGAGTGTGGAGGAGGACCACAAAACTCGGACCACATGATCATAACAAACTTGGACCTCATGCTTTACAAAGGTCGGACTAGGGCATGCACATTAAAACTCAGACATACCTGCATGATCATATAATTCGGACCTACATCTCTATAGATAAAACTAGGACCTTTTGTTTACATGAAAGTTCGGACCCCTTGTGTTTATATGAAAGTTCGGACAAGATCCTGATATTCATAAACATCGGACCATACTACCTGTTAAAGCTCGGACACTAATACAATCAGTGAAAGTCGGACTAACACATTCACAAAGCTCAGACTACAAGCAGTCACGATTGTATCAATTACGTTCTCTATAATAGTTACGTTCTATTGTTCATGCGATCTCAAAACCCTAATTCATATCTGTTTAGCAGTAATCGACACACAATCAATATCTCTTCATATCATACATCAAAATCATCAAGCAATCGATTAAGCGCTATCATAATCACAATAACCAGAATCACATTAACACTTACAGAACTTAGCATGTGAAGAACTAGGGTTTACATGATCAATCAATCAACAATTAATCACAAACAATGATTAAATCATTACCTTGATTCGATTCTAGATGGATTGGAAGGTTAAACTTGTTGCAAGAGACTTGTGAATCCAAGAATGATGGGAAGATGGTTGCAGAGAGGATTAGAGAATGTGAGGGTACGTGTTTTGATTCTTGTGATGATTAGTGAATGATTAGGGAAGGAGATTAGGGTTAAGTATCATATAAGTTTCACTAATCACTCTACACACCCTTAATTATTACATTTTACACAAGCACACCATCTCACAACAATTTCACAGTTTCACCACTAAGTTTATGCATTTGGCAAGTCTTTCACAATTAACACATAACCATGTATAATCACATAATACCGTTCATTGTATTAAAACGTATACAATCCCATAGCAACTAATTGTGCAAACACAACTAAACAATAAATGAACGTGCAATAAATGCGAAATAGAAATCTTGGAAATTCGAGTTGTCACATTATCCCCAACTTAAAAGAAATTTCGTCCCGAAATTTGGTACGCACTCACTGAGGAAGCTAGGTAAGCTGTGTTGTTCACTGGTTTTCCTGGGGTGTCACATCATCCCCCCGTTGATTTGGAATTTCGTCCCGAAATTCCGCAGTAGTAGCTTCAGACTCAGTAGTGGTTGCATTGGTTCCGAATAACTGGGGGTACTTTTCTTTCATTTGGTCTTCGCGTTCCCAGGTGTACTCTGGGCCACGTCGGGAGTTCCAACGAACTCGAACAAGAGGGATTCTCTTGCTTTTGAGGACCTTAACATCCCGGTCCGTGATTTCAACTGGCTCCTCGACGAACTGCAACCGCTCGTCGATAGTGAGTTCCTTAAAAGGAACTATGAGGGTCTCATCTGACAGGCACTTCTTCAGATTCGACACGTGGAATACATTGTGAACTGCAACGAGTTCAGTTGGTAGGTTTAGCTTGTAGGCCACTTTGCCTATTTTCTCAATGATCTCGAACGGTCCGACATACCGCGGATTGAGCTTGCCTCGTTTACCAAATCGAACCACACCCTTCCAGGGTGAGACTTTTAATAAAACCCGGTCCCCGACCTGAAATTCCAAAGGCTTCCTACGCTTGTCCGCGTAGGCTTTCTGACGGTCGCGTGCTGCCGCCATGCGTTGTCGTATCTGTGCAATCTTTTCCGTGGCGTCCACTACAATCTCTGGACCCGTGATCTGACTATCCCCCACCTCTGCCCAACAGAGAGGTGACCGCCATTTACGTCCGTACAATGCCTCGAATGGAGCGGCTTGTATGCTGGTGTGATAACTGTTATTATACGAAAACTCCACCAAAGGGAGATGCTTTTCCCAGCCGTTGCCGAAATCGATAACACATGCCCGAAGCATGTCTTCAAGAGTCTGGATCGTTCGCTCAGACTGCCCATCCGTCTGAGGATGATATGCTGTGCTCATGTCTAATCGTGAGCCAAAAGATTTGTGCATCGCTTGCCATAGCTCTGACGTGAATCGTGCATCCCGATCCGAAATGATGTAGGTGGGGACCCCGTGCCTCGAAACAACTTCTTTAAGATAGATGTCTGCGAGAGTGGAGAACTTATCCGTTTCCTTTATAGCCAGGAAGTGTGCAGACTTGGTGAGTCGATCCACGATCACCCATATGGTATCATTCCCACGCTGGGATCTGGGTAGGCCTGTAACAAAATCCATGGAAATTTCTTCCCATTTCCATTGCGGTATCTTGGGCTGCTGCAGTAGGCCCGCTGGTTTCTGATACTCTACTTTGAATTTTGCACAAGTCAAACACTTGCCGACGTAAGTAGCGATGTGGGCTTTCATGCTAGGCCACTAGTATGTAGTTATGATGTCGTGGTACATTTTATCCGACCCTGGATGTACCGAGTAGCGGGACTTGTGAGCTTCGTCCATTACCAGCTCGCGTAAACCGCCAAAGAGTGGGACCCAAATACGCCCCGTTACATAGTAGGCGTCGTCTTCCTTTTGTTCCATTCGTTGCCTTGAGCCGCGTAAGGCTTCAGCTTTGACGTTTTCAGGCTTTAATGCTTCCATCTGAGCAGTTCGGATCTGTGCGGGAAGACTGGACTGAATAGTGAGCTGCAAGGCTCGTACGCGTCTAGGTAGAGTGTCTTTCCGACTGAGAGCGTCAGCCACAACATTGGCCTTGCCTGGATGGTACTTAATAGCGCATTCATAATCATTAAGCAGTTCGACCCATCGTCGTTGACGCATGTTCAATTCCTTCTGCTTGAAGATATGCTCGAGACTCCTGTGATCGGTGTAAATTGTGCACTTGGTACCGTGCAGGTAGTGTCGCCATATCTTAAGCGCGAAAACAACAGCTTCCAGCTCTAAATCGTGCGTCGTGTAGTTCCGTTCGTGAACTTTGAGTTGACGAGAGGCGTAGGCAATAACTTTATCCCGTTGCATCAATACACAACCAAGCCCCTGTATCGATGCGTCACAATAGACCACAAAATCGTCCGTGCCCTCTGGAAATGAGAGAATAGGTGCGCTGCAAAGCCTATCCTTTAAGTACTGAAAAGCCGTTTCCTGGGAATGTCCTCAACGGTAGGTGACACCTTTCTGTGTCAACATAGTAAGCGGCTGAGCGATCTTCGAAAAGTCTTTGATGAATCGTCTGTAATACCCCGCCAAACCCAAGAATTGGCGTATTTCTGTTGGTGTACGCGGTGCAGGCCAGTTCCTGATCGAATCTACCTTGGATGGATCAACATGAATCCCATCCATGTTTACCACATGGCCTAGAAAGTGGACTTCACGAAGCCAGAAGTCGCATTTTGAAAACTTCGCGTACAGTTGCTCCTTTCGAAGGAGTTCCAAGATAAGACGTAAGTGCTGCTCGTGTTCCTCCTGACTCTTGGAGTAGATCAGAATGTCGTCGATGAAGACAATGACGAACTTGTCTAGATAGGGTTTGCACACCCTGTTCATAAGATCCATGAAAACTGCAGGCGCGTTCGTAAGCCCAAATGGCATGACAAGAAACTCGTAGTGACCGTAGCGAGTTCTGAATGCTGTCTTGGAAACGTCCTCATCCCGGACTCTCAGCTGGTGATACCCTGATCTCAAGTCTATCTTGGAGTAGTAACTCGACCCTTGCAACTGGTCGAATAAGTCGTCAATACGTGGAAGAGGATAACGGTTCTTCACTGTGACCTTGTTCAGTTCGCGATAGTCTATGCACATCCTGAAAGTTCCATCCTTCTTTTTCACAAATAATACTGGAGCTCCCCAAGGCGAAGAGCTTGGACGAATAAAGCCCTTATCCAAGAGCTCTTGTAGTTGCTTAGACAGTTCTTCCAATTCCGTTGGAGCCAAACGATACGGCGCGCGAGCTATAGGGGTTGCTCCTGGAGCTAGCTCGACTTGAAACTCGACTTGACGATGAGGCGGTAGGCCTGGTAAATCTTCAGGAAACACTTGAGGAAATTCACGTACAACTGGAATATCCTCTATTCTTTTCTCCTTTGTCGATGCATCAGTAACAAGTGCCAAGATAGCCGTATGACCCTTTCGTAAGCATTTCTGAGCCTTCAAGAAAGAGATGATGCCAACCACATCACCACTCTTGTCGCCTTGAACTTCGAGAGGTTCCTTTCCCGCACGAGGAATACGAATAATTTTCTCCTTGCATAGGATCTCTGCCTGCTGCTTGGATAACCAATCCATGCCAATGACGATGGCGAAACTACCCAGAACTATAGGAATAAGATCAATCGAGAAGGTCTGACCCGCTAGAACAATGCTACAACCCTTGACTACATACGTGGCTTCTACACTCTTACCATTTGCTAGTTCTACGACATGTTTGGTGTTTAGGGGTGTTGGTGTACGTTTTAACAATTTACTCATTTTCAAAGACATATAACTCGTATCCACACCCGAATCAAACAAAGCAGTAACATATATATTGTCGAGAAGGAACTTACCCATAACCACGTTGGGATCATTCATGGCGTCGCCCCGACCCAACACAAAAGCACGACCCCGAGCCTCCTTGCCGTTGTTATTTCCCTCGTTGTTGTTGTTGTTATTCCCGTTTCCCTGATTGTTGTTGTTGCGGTTCTGGTTCTAATGTAATTGAGGGCAATCGCGTTTGTAGTGGCCTTCAGCCCCACACTGGAAACATCCCCGGTTTCCACGCTGTGGCTGCTGGTGCTGGTTCTGTGGAGCTGGCCGTGAGCTTCTACAATCCTTAGCCTCATGAACCATCTTGAGGCATCTTTGACAACGTTCCCTGCGACATCTTCCGCTGTGGTGTCTGTTGCACTTATTACACAGTGGGTGAATTCCCCGATATCCACCCTGCCCCTGACTGCCAGATGATTGCTGACTCGGATTCTGGTAGTCATTTGTCTTGCGCTGCTGAGACTGAACAGAAACTGATCCCTTGCTGGAATTCCCCTCCCATTTTCTCTTGTTGTCATTGGGAGTAGCAGAAGTAGTGACAGCAGTAGTGGTAGCATTGATACGTTTTGGCAGCCTGTTCTGATCCACTGCCTGATCTGTAATACGGTGAGCAAGGCGCTGAATAGCCTGGATATTATCAAGACTAGCCGATGTCACATGGCTCTGGATCTCTGGCGCTAACCCCTTGAGATACAACTCAATGCGCTTAACTGGAGGGTCCACCATAGTTGGGCATAGCACGGCCAGCTCATTCGACCGTTTGGTATAAGCTTCGATCTCTGACCCAACCATTTTCAAGTGATAAAACTCATCCTCCAGCTTGTGGATGTCTTCTCGAGTGCAGTATTCCCTTTTTATCAGTTCCTTGAAGTCATTCCAAGGGGTGGCGTTAGCAGCTGCCAACCCTAGGATCTGTACTTGCGCGTTCCACCAAGTCAACGCGATTCCTTCCAAAGTGCCAGTGGCGTACTTGACCCTGCGAGCCTCAGGGCATTCACACATTTCGAACACAGATTCTAGCTTCTCAAACCAATGGAGGAGTCCCACTGCCCCCTCGGTGCCACTGAATGAGCTTGGACGACAGTCCATGAAGTTCTTGAAAGTGCAGACGGGCTGCTGAGCGTGTTGACCTATTGTGTACGAATGGGACAAGGTTAAACACAAGAGTTAATGTAGGATCTACAGATCCTAGTGTGAGTCTAAACTGCAGGGTATACTACCTACTTGAGCTGCTGCAAGTGCCGCAACAACTTGTTCTTGAATGAGAGCCGCTAGCTGGGCTTGTGTCATGTTCACGCGTCCAGACATGATCTTCATAGTAAAAGTAGCGTAAGTGAGAATGGTTCGCGAGTAGTGCGATGACAGAAGAGTGTAAGCACACAAGTGTGTTCAAGAAATAACAAGTAGTGAGCAATGTAATCTAAGCATACTACGAGCAAAGTTCTATGCAGTTCTAGCAAGCAGGTAATAAACATAAACCTTATTACCTAGGATGTTGAGTCTTGCACGTGGAGCGAAGCGTCGTTGTGGATCGTTGAGTGCACTATTCTGATTATAGTCTGGTTTTAATAAAAACGTTTTCCCATATTAAAACCAAGTTCTCTATAACCAATGGCTCTGATACCAATATGTCACACCCCCAAAATCCACACGCGGAGTACCACCGCTAGGAGGCATGACATGACCCGGATCAAGCCACCAATCATATTGAACAATATAAATAATTAAAGAAATTCAAAAACCCAATTCAATACAATTGATGTTCCAACAAAACATAGTTTAAGTAGCGGAAGCAAGTAAGTAACCCAGCGTAGTTAATAGTTTTAAATGTCATAACAGTTCAACGTAGTAATCACGATCCTTGTCCACAACGACCGCGCCTCCAGTGCAAGCTCCATAAGTACCTAAGGTCCTGCAAGGCATGCAGCAATGTGTCAACAACTAGTTGAGCGAGTTCACAGTTAACAGTTCAGTAATAGTATAGTGTGAGTAGTAGTATGTTCGTTCGTTATGTCATGTATCGTATTAGTTTCCATCGCGGCCTCCCAGGCAGGTATGCGAAGATATTAGGGGATGTTCATCCCGATTATTCTAGACTAGGTTTATCTGTATCGCGGCCTACCAGGCAGGTGTGCGAAGATTAGTAAATTTCAGTTCGCGGCCTTCCAAAGGCAGGTGTGCGAAGTCAGTCATAATATCGCGGCCAACCCTTGGCAGGTGTGCGAAGATCAGTTCAATAAGTGTTACTAGTCTAGTCGTAGTTCTATCAGCGGAGTATGTACAATAGTTCATCAAATCCCATTCCCACCCGGGAACCCCATGCCTTGGCTGTGTGAACTCACCTTGGTTTGCTCGGTATGCTTAACTATGTGCTTGTAATTAATCAATCAAGTCCTATAGTATGCACGTGTAATAAATCAGTTTTTCGTTCGTAACAAATCTTGCACACAAATCTAACATCACATAGTGTGTTTGGCAATCATTCATCATGCGGCATTTAAGTAGTCAGTCAAATCCATATAATTTCATACTTGACAGGATACACAGGCGGTTAACATACTCTACCAGGTTAACACATTAAACAGGGTTACATGCATCTCATAACAGATCAAATCATGAATTAACATACAATACATGTCTTCATATTAATCATACGCAAAATAGACAGGACTTGCCCTTCTAAAAACTCAGACAAGTGTGTTGAGGTTAATCCCTTTTAAAATTCGGATAAGGGGATGTGGGTGTCAAAAGTCGGACATGAGAGATTGGGGGTTTAAACTCGGACCAAAGAGGATTGGGCCACAAGTTCGGACCATGGGCTCTCATACAAACAAACTCGGACAAGGGAGGTTGTCCTTCACAATCTCGGACTAGAGGGGGGGGGGGGTTAACAAGGTCGGACAAGGTCATGGGGGGTTAAAAGTCGGAGTGTGGAGGAGGACCACAAAACTCGGACCACATGATCATAACAAACTCGGACCTCATGCTTTACAAAGGTCGGACTAGGGCATGCACATTAAAACTCGGACATACCTGCATGATCATATAATTCGGACCTACATCTCTATAGATAAAACTCGGACCTTTTGTTTACATGAAAGTTCGGACCCCTTGTGTTTATATGAAAGTTCGGACAAGATCCTGATATTCATAAACATCGGACCATACTACCTGTTAAAGCTCGGACACTAATACAATCAGTGAAAGTCGGACTAACACATTCACAAAGCTCAGACTACAAGCAGTCACGATTGTATCAGTTACGTTCCCTATAATAGTTACGTTCTATTGTTCATGCGATCTCAAAACCCTAATTCATATCTGTTTAGCAGTAATCGACACACAATCAATATCTCTTCATATCATACATCAAAATCATCAAGCAATCGATTAAGCACTATCATAATCACAATAACCAGAATCACATTAAGAATTACAGAACTTAGCATGTGAAGAACTAGGGTTTACATGATCAATCAATCAACAATTAATCACAAACAATGATTAAATCATTACCTTGATTCGATTCTAGATGGATTGGAAGGTTAAACTTGTTGCAAGAGACTTGTGAATCCAAGAATGATGGGAAGATGGTTGTAGAGAGGATTAGAGAATGTGAGGGTACGTGTTTTGATTCTTGTGATGATTAGTGAATGATTAGGGAAGGAGATTAGGGTTAAGTATCATATAAGTTTCACTAATCACTCTACACACCCTTAATTATTACATTTTACACAAGCACACCATCTCACAACAATTTCACAGTTTCACCACTAAGTTTATGCATTTGGCAAGTCTTTCACAATTAACACATAACCATGTATAATCACATAATACCGTTCATTGTATTAAAACGTATACAATTCCATAGCAACTAATTGTGCAAACACAACTAAACAATAAATGAGCGTGCAATAAATGCGAAATAGAAATCTTGGAAATTCGAGTTGTCACTTATTATATGCCCTAATATGTTTAATAACATTGCATGATCAGTTTAAGTGTCAAAAGCTTGGTTACATATGCTTAAATTCAAATTATGCACAAAAAGGGCATTTTGGTCATTTTCCTAAGGCATATAAACTACCTATCATACAACTAATTAAACGAAGTGACCATAAGGTATAACCTCGGAAGGTTATTCCCTATATAAATATGGTCACAAAATATTTTTGGTCGGATCCTAATGATCGACCAAACGAGTCGGGTTCGTAAGTGTAACCGGTTGTTTAGACCGCTTGACTTACGACCCTAAATAATCACTAAACTAAAAGTGACGAGTTAAACATGTTAAAACATGTTTAACTAAGTTAGAAAATTGATTTGGTATCAAAACAAAGTGTTTTAATACTCAAAAATAGTTTCGTCACAAAATGCACATAATCGTGCATTTTGACCGAAACTTTGACTCGTCACTTCGACTTAGTCAATGTGGTAATCAGTAGGTATAGTGGCAAGGGACTATAACCATCGTGATTATGCTCACGTTGCAAAGTTCAAACGAACTTTGTCTTGATCAAATCATGGTCAAAGCTGAAAGTCAAACACTGTTTGACTTTCATGCTTGAAATAAATAAACAAGCATGAAAGAACACTTACAAGTGTTTTGGCTGGAAAAAGGAACTAGAATGCTCAAGTACGAAGCCTCCAACTATGTGTGGTAGCCTTAATTAGAGCAAAGATAAGAAATGAAGGAAAAGAGCAAGGGATGAAGTAAGAGGACCTTGCTATTTATAGTATTCTTAGATTAATTAGATCATGCCAAGTGTTTATGTGTTGCCCAAGGAAGAATCATAGCCCTACACTTGTTGGAGATTGATTATGGAACTTGGGGAATACTTAAAATAGCCCACAAGTTTGAAAACAATCAAAGAAATCAGGTTGCAACAGGCTGGATGTTGTTGTGATATTTCTGCTGATCTGGGACCTCCTTGCTGTGATCTGTGCATACGGTCCGTATGGACCTTGCAGACCAGCAAGTTTTGAAAATTGACAGTTTCAGCCCCTAAGCTTGGTTTGTCACGTTTTGGCACTTCTAGCACCCGTCAAACCCATTTTCAAGCTCCATGATGAAGTTAAAATATATTTAACTTGAATTTTGCTCAAAAATGTCATGGATGTCGGTTCGTTTGGCTGTACGGTCGCGTTTTTCGGTTAATTACGACGAAAAATCGTAACGGACGCGAAAACGACCCAAATTAAGAAATGAAAGGTATTTTTGCATTCCTATCACTAAAATGCAATATTTTAGTGATTACAAATATTTTTGGATGTCCGAATATGGTCAGAACGCAAGATATGCACGTAAATGCATACTTTCATAGTTTTGACGCTTTTAGTCCCTGTGATCAAATAAGCGTATTTTCTCATACCAAACCCCTCAAAACTTATTTCTAAGCTATGCTAAGGGTATTTAGGGTATGTTTAGCTGATGATCTTGTTACGGAGTGTACGTTTCTAGACGAATTGGCAGACTTTTGCAGTTTGTCGCAAATAGTCCCTGTGATTGAATAAACTTGTTTTTGCCATAACAAACCATTCAAAACTTATTTCTAAGTTATGTAAAGGTTATTTAAGGTATGTTGAGCTTATGTCATTATCCCAGAGTGTTTGTCGCATTAAACTGATTATGTTTACGCATCAGTTTGCGTATAACTTTCCAAAAAGCATATAAGAGTTTGAAATCACACAAAAATCAAAATGTGCAAAATGTCAAACATAAATAAACAATTATTGGGATCAAAACACATTGTTTTATTGATATTTGAATCGTTTAGAGTTATAAAATGATTTCACAAGCACAGATGTCACAGTCTCCCCTACTTTAGGAAATTTCGTCCCGAAATTTATTTAGAGGAAACTTGTGAGAATAGATGTGGATATTTCTTCTTCATTTGATCTTCACGTTCCCAAGTAAATTCTGGGCCACATTTAGATTCCCAGCGAACTTTAACAATTGGTATGCGCTTGTGTTTTAGCTTTTTGACTTCACGGTCCAATATTTCCACAGGCTTCTCAGTGAAGTGCATCGTGTCATCAACACGAATTTCACCGAGTGGTATGTGGAGGTTTGCATCAGCTAAACACTTTTTTAATATTGGACACGTTGAAGGTTGGATGAACATTTCCAAGTTCTGGAGGTAGCTCTAGTCTGTAGGCCACTTTTCCGATTCTTTCAACGATTTTAAATGGTCCAACATATCTTGGTGCAAGTTTTCCTTTCTTTCCAAATCTAATCACACCTTTCCAAGGGGATACCTTGAGTAGGGATGTGATCACCGACTTGAAATTCTAAGGGCTTGCGTGGTCTATCCGCGTAGCTCTTTTGACGGCTTCTAGCTGTCTGAAGGTTATCACGGATTTTCTTGACCTTATCTATAGTCTCTAGAATGAATTCAGGTCCAGTAAGCTGAACTTCACCTATCTCATTCCAGCAGACCGGTGAATGACATTTTCGACCGTATAAAGCCTCGAAAGGAGCCATGTTGATGCTGGAGTGATAACTATTGTTGTAGGAGAATTCGATCAACGGTAGATACGAATCCAAACTACCACCAACATCGATCACATAAGCTCTAAGCCTATCCTCCAGTGTCTGGATTGTTCTTTCAGATTGACCACCCATTTGCGGATGATAAACTGTGCTCAAATTAAGTTGGGTTTCCATGGCAGATTGCATGGTTCAAAAGTGAGACGAGAATCGAGCATCTCTATCAGATATAATGTTCAAAGGAATACCATGTCAGGATACAATCTCATCCACATAGATTTTAGCAAGTTTGTCAGCAGATAGATCCTCACAGATCGGAAAGAAATGTGCTGACTTTGTAAGACGATCAACAGCTACCCAAATGGCGTCATGACCTCTTTTAGTGTGTGGCAGCTTGGTAATGAGATCCATAACAATGTTTTTCCATTTCCAAACCGGTATCTCTGGTTGCTCCAATAATCCAGAGGGATGTTGATGTTCTGCCTTAACCTTAAGATAAGTAAGGCATTTGGATACGTACAAGGCAATGTCTTTCTTCATACCCAGCCACCAATACTCGGTTCAAAGATCCTTATACATTTTATCTGCACCAGGATGAATTGAATAACGAGACTTATGAGCTTCATCCATTAACAAGGTGCGAAGATTATCTTGACTTGGGACCCACAAACGGTCCATGAAGTAATATAATTGTCACTCCCCGACCGCGTTTTAACAATAAACCGCAGCGGAAACGTCAGGGAGTGTCGTAATAGAATCATTGTTTCACAACACATGATTGAAAGTTCATTTTATTGAATTAAGTTTATAACATTGTCTCGAAAATTAAAAGCAAAACATGAACATATTGATCTTCATTATTATTAAGTCACTAAGGCCTCGTCCATCCCTATGTGAGCATGCATCATAATCATCATCAAACATCATCAAACAACGGTACCTGAAAAATATGTGAAAATACGTCAGCATAAAAATGCCGGTGAGTACATAGGTTTTGTGAGTATGTCAGATTCATGGCTTTATGTACATATTGCAATACCTTGTCCAACTACAAGAGTTGTCGAGTGTGTACCTTGAAAACAAAAGAGATTGATATTGCAGTATGTTTCTATCAACTTTACAAGTTGATATTTGACTAAACCAAAACCATTGTAGTCATGAATCTTAACTGAAAACATTTGTCTTTGTAAACCAGGTAGTAAATCGTCGTTGAAAGTAAATATTGTATGGTTTATATTGTTAAGAAAACCTTGTAGTGTAATTTCGTTTTGAAAACATTCATCCAAGTGATCTACATAACGCAACTACATGTAATGTGTTGAAAGCACTTATATATAGGAAGTACCAGCGGCGTGTCCAGCATGCTTTCACCATATTACACCCGCCCTGTTACCTAATCACTTACCCTAACCCAATCATTCAATAGTTCAAATAGTTCCAATCGTTCAAATGGTTCAATTAGTTCACATAGATCACACAGTTCCAATGGTTCAATAGTTCAAATAGTTCACATAGATCTAATAGTTCCAATGGTTCAATCATTCAAATCGTTCACATAGTTCAGATAGTTCCAGTGGTTCAAATAGTTCAAATAGCTCACATAGTTTAATAGTTCCAATGGTTCAATCGTTCAAATCGTTCACATAGTTCAGATAGTTCCAATGGTTCAAATAGCTCACATAGTTTAATAGTTCCAGTGGTTCTTGTTTAAATTGTGAAAACTAACTTTTGGTTTATTGAATACATTCAAACCTGTGTGACTCGTCCTAATTGTTCAACTCGTATTAACAAACCACCAAAGGGTAAATTAACAATCATCAGGTTCTGTCGTTACCCACATTACCCCCATAACCATGGTGAAAGTCTGATAACGGGATTTGTCAGATCCTATGGTATCATAATATCCTATGGTACCATAACGTACTACTAGTCGGCTTAAAATAGTTAATGAATGTCATTCCATTGTCTTTCGACCAACGCCCTAGCAAGTTTGTTCATATAATTGAAATCATTGTGTTTAACATAAACCATAGAATTCGTTTTAGAAACTCGAAGTCGTTTAGCACCAGTGTTGTAGAGATCATTAGCCGCTAGTCGGGCGGTGGAGTACTGACTAGGGATTAATCGGGATTAATCAGGATTAATCGGGATTAATCGGATTGGAATTTTTATATATAATTTTTAAATTTATATATACACACGTACATTAATATCAATATAATACTTAAAAATAGTTTAAAATTCAAACAACTAAGTTTAAAACATAGCAAATCAAGTATTTAAACATTCAACACACAAATTAATATCAATATAATACTTAAAAATAGTTCAAAATTCAAACAATGAAGTTTAATACATAGAAATTTAAGTATTCAAACATTCAAACATGAACATATCAATCATGACCTCATGGAATATGTTTTAATGGGTTAGAAACATGTTTTTATTTGGGTTAGATTGGAACTAAACAACTCGGGCCATGTATTTAATGGTTAAAAACATTTGTTTGGGCCAGATTTAAAGTAAAAAAGAGTGGGCCGACTAGGAACGATTTGACCGACTTTGGCCGCTTTGGGCCACCTTGCACCGACTAGGACCGACTTGGACCGACTACCGACTAATGGTCCGACTAGCTCAAAATTAATCAGCCAACGGCCGACTAGCGCCTAGGCGCCGATTAATACTGATTTTAACAACACTGTTTAGCACATATGAATCACCCCAAAACAATTAAAAGCCGTAAAAGAGGGGAACTATGTACTCACATTGAATTGCAAAATATCCTCGATTAAATGAACTTAACAAAGCTCGGGCAAACTAAGGAAATCAAGTGGTACCTAGTAATTGGATCGCTAAGTTAATAAATCGACACCTAAATCGGAAGATCGGGTAGAATGATGTTTTGTAAACCAAATGAGTATTGGAACTCATCTGATATGGTTTAACAAAGCCTACATCCTAAATTGGAACCTATCCTAAGTGCTTACGACCCGTTATGACCCGTTAATGTAGTCCACTGATGCGTGTGTGGTGGTATATATATTTTATGTATATTTTTAGCCCTTTTTACATTTTAGTCAAGTTTTAAATTTATAAGCACGATATTTTACTAACAACAAACACACATATGGGCGCCCATCGTGAGCGTAGTATAGTGTTGGTAAGATACCGAGGTCGTCCAAGGACACAAAAGCTTTAGTATCCTCAACGTCTAATTAAATCAAAAAATTAGAAAAAGGTTTTAAACTAGTAAATAAAAACTAAAAGTGCTGAAAAATAAAAATAAAAATAAAAACAGATAGACAAGATGAATCACATGGATCTGACTCGCCTTTAGTGTAACCTTTGATAATTTTCGAACTTTTGCACTTTTTAAGAGATTATCTTAGTTATAGTAGTAGGCCCCTCATTTGAAGGTGACGTTACCCTCAACCCAGTAGTTTAAGTCAGCAAGGATACAATCCTAAAGGGTTGGATTATTGAAAGATAATTAATTAAGTTATTTATGCGTAATGTGGTAGGCCTCTCTTTTGATGGTGACGTTACCCTCGGCTAAGTAGTTTGAGTCAGCAGGGATACAATCCTAAGTAGTCGGGTGAATGTTTTAATAGTAGTTTACATATGAGGGGGTCAAGGAGTTCGGACCCCTGCCATCCAATACCAGTGGGTATTGAAGGAGGTCCTACTAAACTTGACCCAGGTCCTTGCAGAATCTATACACTGAACAAGGCAAGACTCTTACCAAACCATTCCCTTAACCCCCGACCAGGTAGCCAACATATCTCCAAATAGACCGTGGAGATATGAATGGTGAAAATCTTTTATTTTATATAGACAGTAAAATAACGCCAAGACACCATGGACAAATGATAAGGAAGATTCACCTTCAACATAAGAAACTAGTTATTAAAGTCACAAATACATAACCAAATAAAAAGTGCGAAAAGATTAAAAATAAAAGTATTACACTAAACACTTGTGTTCACTAAGTGATGTAAGAGACTTAGGCAAACATGGCCTTTGATTGTCAAGAACTCTTACGATCAATCTTGCATCCCGAGACTACTCACACACTCTATGATGGATGATGGATGGTGGTGGTGGATGTGGGTTGTGACGGTGGTGGTGGGTGGGTGAAGTGTGAGAGAGGTGGTTTGCCAAGGGATGAGTTGCAAGTGAGCCAAGCACCCCTATTTATAGCCTGCACAGAAGCCCGGACACGGCCCCGTGTCCACCCATCTTCTCTTTCTTCATTAAATGCAGTTTGTCTGCATTAGTTAACCACACCCTGTGTCCGCTGGGCACGACCCTGTGTGCAGAAGCGTATCTATACTATCAAGATTTGCCTAGATTCTTCGAATCTTTGCGTTGACCACGGCCCCGTGTCCGCTGGGTACGCCCCCGTGGTGGGTGATAGAAGCTTCTACAGCTTTGTCTTTTCTGCAGACACTTGGACAGGCCCCCGTGCTCAGTGAGCACGGGGCGTGTTCAGCCTTCTGCTATCTTGTCTTTGCTTGTGGAGATGCTGTCGAGGGGTCGGGGCACGCCACGTTTATTCCTTTTCTTGTATTATTGTTAGATTTAGTTGTATTTTTTCTTCTTTTGTCCATTTAAGATCTTTTAATCCTGAAAATACAAAAGAAAGACAAAAACACACTTTTTCCAACATTAGTACTAAAAAAGGGTTAGTTTTATGTCACATTTGATGTAATTTATATGTTGCATTTTGCACACATCAAATACCTCCACACTTGAATCTTTGCTTGTCCTCAAGCAAAACTCTTTATAATGTGGCTTACACTCCCAAATGGAATGGGTAGAATAGAAGGTTTTTGGGCTTGTCATAGAGTGTCGGGATTCCAAGATTCTTTATTGGGTTTTATTTTTATTTTATTTACAATCCTATTCGTTATGATTTATTTAAAACATTACATAAGATAAATTACTTATTAGGGCATGACATGCCTCTTTAAAATTCCATTTATATACAAGTTCACATAATTCACGGGGGATCACTCAACACTCGGCCGAAGATGTATTTTTGTGAATCACTCGAGAGCGGCATGGAACTTACTCCTACCATAAGCTTGCCAAGCAATCAATCCTCCTCATTTTTAACTATACACCTTTGTAAATATCAAGAGGACTTTTGGGGGAAGGGTTAGGCTTGGTTTAAAGGTAGGTGGTTGGGTTAGTGGTTAGTAGAAAAGGGCGAAAAGCGTAAAAAGCGTCGGTTTTCGTAAGACGTTTTATTTTTATAACTTTTAATTCTGATGAAGCACTTCTTCAAACAAAGTTCTTTTTGATGAATTTGTTTGTTTATTTCTTGGCTTCATCATCATCTAAATTTTTTTTCATTTGATAAGTCATAAGAAAACCGAGCTTTGTTACTAAAATAAAGGGTTTAAAATGAAAAAGGGTTTTGGTGGGTAAAAAGGGTGTTTGTTTTGGGTTAAGAAATGAAAAGGTTTAGGCTCAAAGGGGTTAATCTAGGGGGATTTTGGATAGGTGGTAAAAAAAAAAAAGAAAAATAATGGTGTTGAAAAAAAGGGTTCGTCCTAATGCCTCCATCATTTACTTACTTGGGTTTAAGTTGGTAAGGACCTGGAATGTATCGTCATGGCAAGTTCTAGAGTCGTAAGAACCAAGCAGCTATTCACACAAGAAATGAAAAATGAGCATTTAGTTTAAAGATGTGTGTTTGTATGCTCAATAAAGGCTCAAAACTCACTTTTTGTGGGAATGAGTTTTTATGTGATCAAGTATATATTCGGGGTGTTTAGCGGTTCCAATAGAGTTTTGTGTAAGGCTTGTAATTAGGACTTGCAAAATTCAAGGTTTTAGCATCCTCCCCCACCCCCCACCCCCCACATGGATTAATAGTCGTTCAAAATCTTTTTGTATAGACTGGGATAGCCGGATATCTTTTGAAGTGTAAGTGATTGTTTTTCCCTTGCTAGCGGGTTTCTTAATAAAATTGTTATTTGAAATAAAAACAATTTCAATGGTTCCATACTTTAAATTTTGTAACATGTATAAAAACATTCTTACAACCTTTGTTTGTTATGCTTTTTATCAAACATTGATTTATTCTTTCCACAATGCTATCCCGGTTTAAAACTCACACCTTAATTTATAGAAGTATCTTTATCATGTTTTTAATAATGGCTGTAAATATTAAATTTATGATTTTTTTTCTAAAGCGCAAAACTATATGTTGATATAAATAAAAAAAATGAAAAATCAGAATCAACAAGTAAAAAGTATTATAATCAAAATAGTAAGTAAATGTTTAAAATATGAGACGTTGAATTAAAACAACCTAAATTTAAAACTTCAACTTAAGTTTGCATTGCATCTACTAATATATACAAGCACTAGATGCATGTTGGTATAGTCGCACACGTATACATATTTGTAAACATACATATTAGATGATATCTAATTGTATATATAAATAGAGTCTTGGCATATTCATGAGGTTAATGGAATCAAATATGACGGTCTTTTGCATAGGCTTTTTATTGCTCTTTATGCGTCATCAGTATAAGCTATCCATGTATAACCATTGTATTCCTTAACTTTTTCTGGTTAATATCCTAATTAATGTGATCATTTTTGGATATATACATATAGGTGAAAGAAATAAGAACCTCCGTACAGGAGCATTTGGTGTTCCACCGCCAAAAAACTGTACTCCACATTGTGAAGAATCGCCAAAAAGATTTAGGTGGTGGTGTTGTGGCGATGTCAATATGGGTAGGAATATAAGTAAAGATAGGTGTGAACAAATATGTAGTGAAATGAAAAGTTGTTGTAAAAAAAACACATGATTTGATATATATATATATATATATATATATATATATATATATATATATATATATATATATATATATATATATATATATATATATATATATATATTTATATATAGTGTGAGGATCATTTTAGAACCATAAATATTTACAGAACTCGCAAAACTCCTAATAAACAATCTTTTTATTTATATATTTTTATGTTTAGGATAATTTTATCATTTATTATGTGTATTTTTATGATTACATACATGTTAAGACTAATTTTATCATTTTTTATATGTAATTTTATAATTATACATATGTAAATTAGTTTTTTTACATATATGTAACTAGTTATTACACATACATATAATTTGGCTATTAAACATATGTAAACTGTTTTTAATATGTATGTAATCATTAAAATATATATAATAGATGATAAAAAAATCCTAAATGCAAAAAAATATATATATAAAATGATTATTTATTAGGAGTTCTGAAAGTTCTGCAATTATTTAGAGTTCTGAAATGAACCTAACTCTGTCTCTATCTCTCTCTCTATATATATATATATGTGTGTGTGTGTGTATGTATTTGTGTGTATGTATATCTTTATTTCTACATACTTACATACTGATATTGTTAAGGAATAAATATGTAATAGAAGAGTGTGTGTATATATATATATATATATATCCTATATACATGTGTGATTAATATTTGTTTGTTATATACACACACATTATATTATAAAGCATATTGAATGGCCAAATTTGTCTTTAATCCAAATCTCTTAAATTTAAGAGTTTTACAAGTCCATAAACACAATGTACATCTCTAAGAGCATGGCATTAAATTTTGAAACCATCCCCCCATTGATTGTATCTGAAATACACTACATCTCCTTTTTATTCGTGTTTCCCAAAGAAAAAACACAAGAGAGAGAGAGAGAGAGGCGGTGGAGAAGGAGAAGTCGGCCATGGCCTCCAGCCGATCCACCTTAATCTGACAATAGGACAATAATGATGGTGGTTTGAGAACGAGAAGATGACAATGAAATAGGGTTTTGATGACAAGATTTACTCTGCATAGACCATTGGTGGCAACTGTGATGAGGAAGTTGTGGTAGCAGTTGCAATCAAGACTAGATTGAAGTGGTTTTGGGTTGCTAGGTTACAAACTAGGTGGTGCAGACGCCAGATAATTGTGGTTTGATTTGAAGGCTAAACGACTCAAGATGGTAACAGGGGTAAGATTATTAATTTTGATTGGTTTTTGGTTCTGCGAATCCATTTTCGGATGAACTATTTTGATGATAATGGTTAGGTAATTATGCTCAAAACTATAGGAATGATTTGACAATGTGTGAATAAATGGGTAATTTCTTGGTTCAGTTGACATACAAGGGTTTTTGTGGTAGTTTATAGATACACCATTGCTTTGGTATTGGTGTATTGAACTAACTTTTTCTCCATGTTTGGTGATTTAGTTCGAAATTGTTATGGTTTTTAAAATTGAGATGCTTTGTTATTGGTGTATTGAACCAACTTTTTCTTAAATACAAAGCTTATAATCCTAAAAACTTATAAATTAAATGAAAATGTTACAAAGATAAGATTTATTGTTTCTCACACTAAAATTCAAAACAAAATATAAAAAAACTTTCGGTTGTTATATAACCTTTCATGTTTTGATTTGCATCTTTTGTTGTCTTTGGCAATGTATACAAACTAATTGATATTACACAAACTGATTTGAATGTAATTTGATCACATGAGTAATGTTAGCTATGTAAGGTTTCTATCTTAAATAAAATGTTAGACCTGATTTACGTGAATTGATTTTTGATGAAGATCTAGTAATATATAAAAGAGTAGATGATGTTGATGACATTGAATTGATGATTTGCTTGTAAAATAGATAACGTGATTTAGAAACATTTGGGTGATGAAATGATGAACTATGGTTGCATGATATTTATGTTTAGATGATTTTGTGAGACATAGGATGCTTACAGATTGTTTTGATGGTTATCTCTATTTGATGGTTGTTGAAATGATGATTAATAATGACTTACTTGTAATAGGATTTTGATGGTTTAGGAATCTAAGCCAAATTTGATGAATGTTTTGATGATTGGTTTATTCAAATGATTATCTGATGATTGTTGAATAGACGCGCATATGTACAATAAAAATGATATTAGGGTTCATGAGGACTGATGTAAAAAGTTTTGTTTTGTTTGTTTAGATCGTATGAACATGGATGAGTATTTGGTTAATTAATAGACTTGAACCATGGACTACGATTGAGCACCGTAGTCTACGGTAGGGTTTAGTTGGCATCGCACACTCATAAACGTACACCTTAGACTACATGTTGTACAAACTTACACATCGCACCACACACTAATGTGCCACGTATGCCGCACACTTCTGAAGGGACAAATACTGATATGCACAATGTGCAAATGAAATATGCAAGGTCTCACATTTTTTACCGCACATCCTCATTGTACATTCACCTGATGCACAGAGTACCATCCTTCTATGCATGACTGCACATTACCAGTGGGCCCCACACTCTCATTGAGCCATACACTGTGATGGGCCATACTCCTATGGTGGGTTGCACACTTATGTATAATGGGCCGCACACATGTATTGTTCCATCTATAGGCTGTTGTTGAGGATCTGTGTTTGACTAGTATGACATACGTATAACGTAATAACTTTTAATTGCATACAACTTGTTAGAAACTTTGTAGAAAATACCTGACTTACTTGTGCACAACCTAATAAATATTGGTAACCATAATAGGGAGTGGTTGACCAACTTAACACAAATAATTTATCTGCCAGCTAAGCGAATGTGAGTTCACACATTTACTAAAAGCATGTATTCTTGGTGGTTGGGAACCTAGTATTCCGAGGGAAGGAATATTTTTAAACATTATTTATATTTCATGTCTTTAGTGGACTAAACGAAACTCTATCATGAAGTCCTCACACATTATACCGATTAATCGTTGGGGACTAGCGAACGAGATATTACTTGATACCGCTATTAGGTTTGATAAACCTCACACCGTGCCTTGGAGGACAGGCGTGAACTTTTATGCCTTGGCAACTGTTCGATGATGATAGATGTTGACCTGGGGCACAAACAACTTAACAGTCAAAGTATCGGTACCGCACAGTTTAATAGCTTAAAATGGGGTAGCTCCCTGTCACACCCCTTTCAGAAGCAGAAGCACGAGGTGTGGTCTGAGTGGTTCTCATTGCATACGATAAGTAAACATGCTACATGATATAAAACAAACTCCATCTTGCCATTCAAAGTTTGATTATCCAAAATACAGAATTTAGTTTAAAGTTTACATCATAAACAAAAGATAATTATTTGAAAGTTTACAACACCATTTCGAAACAAAGATCAGGGTTTTGCTTCCTATATCACCGCAAAAAGGCGGAATATAGTAAACAAATCCAACAAAAGATGGCAAGGGAGGATAGACACTAAACGTCTTGAAATACGACACTACATCTTGACAAAAGAGCCCGCGAGCATTTCCACTAATTTCCTGAAATACATGTATGCTTAAAAATCGTCAACAAAAGTTGGTGTGAATTCATGCAGATTGAGTAAAATGTAAGAGTTGTAGTTTTGTAAAACATGGTATGTAATTGTAAAACGTGAGTTTGTAAGTTGTAATGAAATGGAATCGAGATCGCTAATGTTTAGCTAGGACATTAACATATGTGACGACATAGGAAGCATCCAAACCTAGGGGATTTTTAACATCGTTTACCCTATGACTGTGACCCAAAGCACTCAATGACTATGTGTTGTCAAGAGAGTGAGGCTGGCCGGACTTGTTAGATCTAACCCTTGTTCTTTCGGTCTAAACTAGATTGATGGTGCTTACGTATACCCAATTCGTGACATGATCTATGTATGATTCCTTTGTTTTAAACATACCAATTGTACATGTATTTTCCCCAAAGTTTAGAAAACGATAAAAATGTTTAAAAGTGGGGACATGAACTCACTGTTTTGCGTCACGTGCATCAACCTTCACCGGCGTCCGCTACTTTGGTGTCGCAACCTATAGACGTTCTAAGTAAGTTAATGTAACACCCTTGTTTCAAAAGTCAAAGTCAAGATTGAAGTCAAAGGGAGAAAAGATTGCTAATTGCAATCTATCTCTCCTTGCCCTATCCCTGTTTTGACTTCTTTGACTGTATGTAGTCTATTTTATGCTTTACGTTAGTTGTATTATGTGGAGTAATCAGTTAAAATCACGGTAATCGAATATTTATCACTACGAATCGCTTTACGACTGTGAATAATAGGAAGTAACAATGCGATAAAGTCAAATAAACGCTAATCAAACTAATTTAATCAACATCGCGCTCGCAAACTCGAATTACGCATTTTGGTGATTATTATACATGTGTGTGTGCCTTATGTGTTACTTGTGCATGTTTATTTACGTTATGTGGTAATCAATCGAATCACAATCGAACTCATCGCAATCGAATCGTGATCGCAAATCGAATACGAAATAAGTATGATTGTGTGTAGATATAGTATGATAATTGGTGGAGAAGAGACAGTGCACGATATGAGTAGTTGGGATTAAAAGTAATTTGAATAGGAAAACTCTACCGTGTTCGCATCGCTCGCAATCGAAATCAAAATATCAAAAATTGTCACGCCGCGCACTCGAACCAGATGCCAGTTGGCCGGATTGACATCCGACCGGGCTGCCATCTGGTCGGTGTGCCATCTGACCGACCTGACATCCGGGTGTGGTGTCATCCGACCGACCCTCCCTTTCCTCTTTTGGAATCCTATAAATACCCAAGTCACTTTCAAACTTTCTACTTTTGGAAATCCTCTAACCGAGCAGCTCGTGTTCTTCACCTTTTCATCGATTTCTCTCAAACCAGGTAAGATCTCTCCATAAATCTTGTACTTTCTTGATCTACATGCACTCCTACACCTTTCTATCTTTTGAATCTTAACTTTTAACCATGAAATCACCAAGATTCAAGGTGTTCTAGGATGACGTCATCATGTGTTCTTGAAGAACTCCATGTTTTGGCCTCAATCCACCAAGTCTAACCGATTTCCACATAAACAAACAAAGATCTCTAGTAGATCTAAACATTTTCACCAAAGAAAGGATTGAAAGATGGTTTCTAACTTTTTTCAACTTTTTTACACTCAATGCACTCAAAACCGATAGAATCGGAACTGATGCTGACTTACTACCCGATGTGTGGTTACGTTAGCTCAAGATCCGATCCTATCCACGAGGTTCATCGGTTTCGGGTTAAACAAGAATGCCGTCTCGAACAGTTCACTAATCGGGTTTGGGTGATTCCTGTCCGAACAGGAGAACCAAGTATTGACAAGTTTCCGATTGTTTGACTCGTTATCAAAAAACCTCGATAAAACGACAAACCATAAAAAAAACCAAGTGTAAGACGAACGGGACAACCAGGACGGGGTGCCGTCCGATCGGACTGCTGTCCGAACGGACAACCACCCGAACGGTCGGGCAACCGATCGGCTTGCACTATGGGTCCCCCACACTTAACCACTTTTCGTTGAAGTTTGTGTATTGAACGAACTGCCATCCGATCGAACTACCATCCGACCGGATTACTCTTCGGATCATGAGATACTTGACTTTAACACTTAACAATTTTCAACATGTTCAATGCACTAGGAATGCCACCCGATCGAACTGCTGCCCGATCGGGTGACATCCTGCGGTGAACTTGTTCTCACTGAAGTGTCAACCTACCGGATTGCCGTCTGATCGAACGACCGTCCGATCGGCCAACCTGGAAGGTAAAGGTACTTCAATGTTTTCAAATGCTACAACAAAAACTTCAAAAGTCAAACCATCATACACAAACACATTCTTCTCATAGGAAGAAACAATCCACTCGAATAGTCATCCGACCGGACTACCGGCCGACCGGATGACCATCCACACGAATTGGCCGTCCGATCGGATTACCATCCGACCGAACTACCATTCAACCCAACAACACTTGTTTTCGTTTTGCGAATCACTTATCATTACGCTATCGTTCTAATCAGGCTAACCTTACTCTCAAGCGCTCCCTTCAATCCACCAACCGCTGTGAGTATACAAGATCCCTTTTTGCTTTAAGCACTTTTGGGTGTTACATACGTTACTTGTACGAAATCACATCGAACACACTATGCAATATTTTAAACGCTAACCGTTACCGCACGTATTACGTGACTTAATGAATGCTTGTTTGTTATGTTTACACATGGAATGTTGTCTGCCTGCCTTAAAGACGATAGTACTATAGTTTGGACTCAGCACCCGCTCATGCGGGGGTTGTTAAAGACAATTACTTGCATGGATTACTGTGGTGATCATGTATTGCGAACTGCCTTGGGCAGTCAACCCGCAGTCATTGGTATCGATAGATCCATGTCGATAATTAACATGCTTCGTTTTCCTCTGTGTAGGATCGTTTTCGGCCCTGATTGAGTCGATCAGAAGCATTCCTATCCAAAACAAGAGGCGGAAACTAATGTTTTGATGCGATTTCAGCCAGATTCACTATTAATTGATGTTGTATTGATCTTGATAACGTTTACAGACTCTGACAGCACTTCAGCAGCACTTCGTGGCTTGCCGGAAGAGAACACCTACAACTACTACTTCTAGTTTCGCTCTTACATACTATATATAGGTGACATGGTTTCGCTCTTAAGGACTTGACACAAGAGCGAAACTACATGATGACCAAATAAGCGAAACTATTACAGTGACATATAAGTGAAACTAGAACCAGGTCACATAAGCGAAACCATCTCTAACACATTTTCCTAGAATTTCGTGCCCTGTTCTAACCTATACAACACTTGACTCGATATAAGACGTAGTCGACAGACGTAGTGCACCAACAAACTCCCCCTCGGATGTTGACGAAGTCTTCAGTGTCGAGTCTTCGATTGTCAATCTACAGTCTTTATCAGTCTTCAATCTTCCTCTAAAGTATTTGTCATTTCAAGAATCCTCAATCTCTATCTTCATCATCAACAAACTCCACTCTCTCGGATGTTGACACAGTGTCTTCAGACTCCCCCTCTCAATCTGCTGGGATCGTAGACTGGAATTCACTGCTTCGAGATTCATACCAAGATCGTTACTTGGCTCTATTCCAGCACAGGATGGTCACCTGCCACACATTTACCTGCACAATCTCTACCCACACATAAGTTTCTTTAAAGATTAAATCTTCAAACTTTTAGAAACTTTTGTGTAACACCTCAAAAAATTTCGTCCAATAATGTATTGACATGTGTCATAAGGTTCCGGTATGTGAAAACATACTTAAGAGGGACTAAAGTTGACAAACAGTGAAAACTATGGAACGTAAGGGTCCAAAGTGTCAACAATGGATAAATAGACTCTATGATAACCCTACATAATGTTCATAACCTTAAACGGATGGTTCATGGATCATACGACGCAGAAATTGCACAAAAGTGAGGAATTACAAACTACAGGGGCTAAAAGTGTCAACATGTTTAATTTATACCTCTGAGTGAACTTTTGGTAGACCCGAAGCATTGTAATGCTAAAATATACTCACTAGAGTATGTGGTAAAAATTTCATGAAGTTTCGTTAACGTATGAGAAAGTTATGGCCAAAACCGTACTTGAGGGGTTAAAAGCGTCAACGTCGAAATTCATGGCTTTTCGGTTGAGCGAAAAGTTATCCGAGGACAATACCATGTTGGTAAATGTCCCAAGGTTCTAAAAACCAAGTTTGGGGGTTTACGAGTCAAGATAAGCAGCAAAACATCACGTACGAAGGTCAGGGGCCAAAGCTGCCAATTATAGAAAGTTGCTGACCTGACCAGGTCCCTTGCGGACCGTATGGAGAGGACCTTACGGTCCGTATACAGTGCCCAGTATCAGTATTTCGCGAATTCTTGTATTTGAGTCCGAATTCTGAATGGGAAACAACTAATATCACCTCCAAAATGCTCCAATGGGTGGTCTTGCATGCCTAGCCTACTGAGAACTCTCTATAACATCTGAATTTCCCCTTTTAATCAGATCATACTTCATTTTCTTGAGCACTTGTGCTTGTAAACAAGAACACACAACTTGCAAAAGCTCTCAAGGCCTTCTGGAGCAATTCTGAACGACAAGGCTGCATCCTAGTGTTAACTAAGCTTCATTAGGACCTTTGTAAACCTTCATAACATTCTATAATTCGTTCTTGCTTTGATTATTAGTAAAAGTCAAAACCGTTGTTCATATAGTTTGACTTTTCGATTAAACGAGTTTAGCTCTGTCATTTCTCAAATTGAAACCACTGATATGTTGGTATTTATGTGGGAAACAAACCCTCAAAAGGGTATTCTCTGATTCCCACTTTATGCATGCTATTTGTCGAGTCAAAGTTGTTTCTAAAAGTCAACAGAAATCGTTTTTGTGAAAAATAGCTTAAATGGTAATGTAGATGACATGCAATCAGTTTGATCATCATAAATAACTTATAATAAATATAAGAATGTGTTTTATCATAATCAACTCGACAATCTTTAGTATAAATACGAATCGGAACCGAAAGTCTTGTAAAACGACTTTTTCGTAGACTATCGATTCGGATCCGTGCATGCATGTTTGAGATCTGTATTAGAGCATATTTTGAACCATTTATATTTTAGTATAACTCTCTGGAATTTTTATTACTTGAGTCTATACTTAGCCGATTCATTTGCATGTTTCCGATTTATGCTTAAAGTTGACTATTTTGCCCTTTATGATATAAAACGTGATTTTTGGAAAAGTGAAAGAGTAGAAATCTTTATTTCTAGTTTATAAACTTGCACCGAAAATTTGAGATCAGTTGGTGGTCCAGATTTTGAGTTATGGCCAATATCGTAAAACTATATCTTAAAGTTACATAAACGGCACATTTCGCATATAACCTATTTCTGGCCACGTTTTGATATAAAACTTTTTACCCACTGATGTTATATAATATTTTGGGATTTTTGATGATTTTTATTTAATTTTTGGCTGATCGTTTCTTAGATCGCTAAGTCGATTCGGTTAATGCCGGTTATGACCGTTTAAGCCATAAAATGAGTTTTATACATTCTTTTGACTTCAAACCTTTTTCTACTGATTTTATTTGTTAAATAAATTATTTTAAGCATTCTGGAAATATAAAAATCTCAGCTTTCTTTTGAAAACCCGGAAACGGCCCTAAATCGCATTTTAAGCATTTTTAGCGCATAGTAAGCGTTATACTCATTTTAAACATATAAGACTCATACCTACTGATGTAATTAGTATATTTTCATACAATAACAGTAAGTATAAGTATATGAACCCAGATTTCCAGTTTTGGCATTTTTAGCCCTTGTAAAATTACTAAAATACCCCTACGGTGCATAGTTCAATTTTAAATGTTAAGTTTGGTATATGGGTCATACCCTACTGTTATAATATGTCAAATGAAGTATATTTACTGTATAAACCAGACCCGAAACTCAGATTTCCAATTTAACTCTTTTATAATCTTTTAAATGACCAAAATGCCCTTCTAAGGCATAATTTGAGTTTAAATTCATTCGGGGCATAATAGAACATAACTTACTGATATTATATCATATTTAAAGCATATTATCTCAGGGAACTTGCATTTGACTCTTTTGGCTACCCGTAACGCCCTTTTAGCGTTCGGTTCGGTTTACGTGACTAGTTTGCGTAAATTGACCGAAACGGGTCAAACGTCATCATTTTTATCTCAAAATCCAGAATGTATTTAGTATACCCATATTATACAAGTATTCAAACTTGTCGGGTCTAAATCACACTCTATCCGGTCTTTCGCTTAATCGTGCGCTTATACCGTATCATCCTTAAACTAACCGGTCAAAGCTTAGGCTTAAATAAAAGACCCGTTAGGAATCTAATAGGTTATTACAAACCTTTGTTCCAGATTAGGAGGCCCAGTAAAAGCTACCTACACTTACCATTTGTGATTCATACTTGCTCAGGTAATTACATTTTGACTTATTTTCCCTATACGGGCTTGGGGTACGGTATATAGAATACCGCTTGATCGAGCGCACAAATCCTGCGCCTTGGGTGTACAGTCTTGAATAGTTTGTGCGACTCGTTTAAACAGTCTTGTTTTACTTTAAGGGTTTGGGGGATTATTGACCGTGTCCCGGATATCCTTGGCATTATCTTACGAGATGGCCACGACCAGAGCACGGGGTGTAGGCGTACACCCGACGTGTATAACTCTTTAATGTGGTGTGTCATTTAATCTTTAGCCCGGACAGCAGATCCCGGGCCACTAAATGTACGAGTAACATGTAATTCGTTCACAAGTTTATATTGCATAATTATCCCAAGTTAATAAAAATATTTATGCCTTGTGCATTTAAATCAATTTTCAATCATTTTCAAAATGAGTCAGTTGATTTGTATTTACCAGTGTAAACTGACGTATTTTCCCAAAAGGTTAAGTGCAGGTACTAAACGAACTAGGCTGGCTGTTTCCTAAGAGCGTCCACTATAGTCTCGCAAGCTCGGACGACAAATAAACTGTTGAACAATTTATCTTATTTTTATTTGATCCGCATGTGGATCCGTTTCAACTACTTATGATGTTTATTATTACACTTTAATTAAAGTTGAAATGAATCTATTTCTGCTTCCGCTGTGCATTATTATATTGTGTTGTTTGTCTATGACGATGCCAACCACGTCACTGTACCCCACACCGGGCCCACCGGTGACACGTGGAAATCGGGGTGTGACAGGTTGGTATCAGAGCCAACGCTGAGTGAATTAAACACTAGTCCTTTGTGTTTAATCTCAGTTACACAATTGCACATTCCTTGATTTTCGAGTCTAGACAAAGAACTTAGGAAATGTTCAAAATTTCGTTTATTTTATTTTTATTATTAGCTTTGTCTTATATATTTTGTTGTGCAACTTGTTTGATTTTTGACAGGAACATCATGCCGCCACGTATGCGAGGACGAGGAGGATTCGCCACATCACATGACCACGAGGCAGGGCCTTCGCACAGGCGAGCCCCATCAGCATCGCACAACACCGCAGCCCATGATCTTTGGAGATCATTCGCCGAGCCAGCCAGACACTCGGTATCTTTGAGCACCTCGCCATCACTACCCCACTCATTTGGGCCCCACTCTGAGAATGGGCCCCATGACTCCCATGGATCTTTCATACCTCTTCACCAGTCACCTCACCACTACCCAGCACCAGTTTACCAGGGCCTGTATAACGCTGATGCTTTCTTGGATGAACCAGTGGGTCATAACCCACTAGGGCCTGAAGACCACTTCTCTGGTGGTAACGAGATGGAGGTCGACGAGGACACTGACCCTTCCCTGCCGCCGTCAGGCACGCCTAACCATCCCATTGAGATATCCGGTGGGTCACCGTTTAGGGGATCACCCTACAATGGTGTAGACAGCTATGATGAGAGGTTTAGGCAGCACGATTGGTTTTACACCCCCAGCCACCATAACTCTCCGATGCACCAGTCTTATCACAGTTCTCCAGTGCACTCGCAGCACCACTCTCAGCAACAGCAGCTTCAGCAGCCGCCCCTGCAGCAGGATCTATCTGAGGCCTTCTGGCGCGACGTGATCACTCCGTCGCCACCACCACCACCGGTTTTGCCTCCTCCGCCTCAGAGGCCAAGGAGGAACGCGCGTATGTCTACGCGAGGAGGGATTCGCATTGGCACCCCTCCGCATGTTGGTAGCAGCCGCTACTCGCCTCTTCATGAGGAGTCCGAGATGGGAGAGTCTCCGCATCCCGTCTCAGAGGTCACTTCAGCACCGATTCTGCCATTGCCGCTGTAGAACTTCGGAGAGCCGATTCCGGCTTACGCTAGCTCAGCACCGTTCAACCCGTTTGAGTAGATTTACCCTCAGGGCTATGATTACACAGGAGACCCGTACTGGATAGCGTCCAACTACAGCTCGCTCCCACCTGATGGTCCATTTGGAGGCACTTGGGCCGCTGGGCAGTCTACTTTTGGATTCCCGCCTCAGGGATACCAGCAGCCACAGCCATCCCAGCCACAGCAGTATCAGCCACCGCCGCCGGCACCTATGATGTCGCCGCCGCAGGTCCAAGAAATCCTGCAAGGGATAAACAGCGTGGGACGTGAGTTGCAACATGAGATGCGGGAACATCGTCGACACAACCGTGGTATGTTCAAGAAGATGTTCGACTTGATCAAGGGTAAGAGTAAGAAGGATTATTAAATCCTTTGCTGGTTAGCTCATGTACTCATGTCCCTGCGTGGACATTTATTCCTGTATTCTACCCCTGTGTGGGTATATTTCTCTTGTTCTACCCCTGCGTGGGTATGTTGTTCTGTTAACCCCTGCGTGGGTTTGTTTTGTTTTATTTGTTGTTGTTGTTATTGGGTTAGCCCCTGCGTGGGCATGTTAGTCATGTTATTTGAATTAAATTCCCGTTTAGGGCAAAGATGTACTAGTTACTTTAAATTAAAATGGTTAATTTAAATTTTTCATTTTATTTATGTGCATGAATTTAATATTCAAATAAATGGAAAATATCAAATTTTATTTGATTTGCCATTTAATAAGAATCTTAGTAAGGTAGAACCTAGCTTGAATGCCTTATTAACAGGCCTGGCCAATATGGTAAAACCTGGTTGAAAAGATTCAACTCTCTGTTAACATCTGAAAACATGTTAACATTCTTGACTAAGCGTGATTCGTAAAATCACACATGTCACCCTTTTTAATAAATTATCTGCAGATTATATCTGTATACAAGTCTGATTATGACTTGATACCTACGGGTTATGACTATGTCATTTAAAGCAAAAAGGCAGTTGTGGTTTATGACCCCCCTGCCTAGTAAAGGATTATTTGTTTAATTATACAATGCTAATCCTATAAAAATCTAAATTTATAATTTAGTAGTTGTCCGAAGTGACTAGGCCTATTGTGCTAATATATATATTTCATTCCATAATATAGTTGCTAATAAAAGCCTTGAATGAAATTAATTAAATTAACTATTATGGTTATTAATACCATGGTTAATACATCGTCTAGAACGATAATACTGTTAGGTTTCTAAATAAGACCTTGTCCTTTTATGTAGCTTAAAGCTACATGGCCAAATCGGAGGGAACCAACAGTCGTTCTGGGGAACACCCAGATAATACAAGGATTCACGTCACTGGTGCTGAACTGCAAGCACTAGTTGAGAACGTTGTTGCCAAGGCTATGGATAGGCAATTTAGAGAATCTAGCGGGACTCGGAGTAGGACCCGGACAGTATCGCATGTCAAGCCCAAGACTCATTCTGAGGCGCATAGTAAGCCGCCTTCTAAAAAGAGTGAGCCGAAAAAGGATGATGAGGATAATCACTCCTCCAACCACAGCAGTATTCCTAAGCAAGAAATCAAGCTGAAGCATGATACGCACAGCAAGTCCTGTACGTACAAATATTTCGTATCTTGCAAACCCAGAGATTTTACTGGGGAAAAAGGAGCAGTTGACTGCATGACATGGATTGATGAGATGGATACAGTGGTTGATATCAGCGGGTGTGCTGATAGGGACGTTGTGAAGTACGTGTCCCAGTCGTTCAAGGGAGATGCTCTAGCATGGTGGAAATCACTTCTACAAGCTGCCGGTAAGGCCGCTCTGTACAGCATGACATGGGATCAGTTTGTAGCCCTGATCAGAGAGAATTTCTGCCCGCAGCACGAGGTCGAAAGGATTGAGTCGGATTTTGTATCCCTAGTGATGAAGAACCTCGATTGTCAGGCATATCTCACTACATTCAACACCTTATCTCGATTAGTGCCGTATTTGGTGACCCCTAAGCCACGAAGGATCGCCCGTTTTATTGGGGGCTTGGCACCGGAGATAAAGGCGAGCGTTAAGGCATCAAGGCCTACGACATTCAGATCCGTAGCTAATCTATCCCTCTCCCTCACTCAAGATGTAGTTAGATTGAGAGCTATTAAGAGCTCAGAGGAAAACAAGAGGAAACGTGAGGATGACACCTCACGAAGATCGGAGAAACGACACAGAGGGAACAACGACCACCGGAAAGGGTCGGGATTTAAGAAAGGAGATCATCAGTCGGGTGAGAAACCCAGATGCAAGACCTGCAAGAGGCACCATTTTGGGAAGTGTCGTTTGGAAGCGAAATCCCAGTCTCACGAAAAGCGATGTGGAATCTGCAAGTCCACAGATCATAAGGCATTAGATTGCAAGAAGATTAAGGATGCAACTTGTTTTGGTTGCAACGAGAAAGGGCACATCCGGCCAAATTGCCCAAAGAATGCGAAGAAAGCTGATGATGGAAAGAAGACTAATGCGAGAGTCTTCAGAATGGACGCCAAGGAAGCAGTTCTAGACGACAACGTCATTACAGGTACGTTTCTTGTAAATGATGTCTTTGCTAGAGTCCTATTTGATTCTGGAGCCGATAAGTCGTTTGTAGATGATAAGTTTTGTAAATTGTTGAACCTTCCTGTTAAAGCCTTAAGCGTGAAATATGAGGTGGAATTAGCCGATGGAACTATAGAAACCGCCTCGACTGTTTTAGATGGATGTGTTATATCCATTAGGAATCATTCCTTCCCGTTATCCTTGCTTCCCTTTAAGCTAGCTGGATTCGATATAGTGATAGGCATGGATTGGTTATCGCGTAACCAAGCCCAGATTCTGTGCAACAGAAAGCAAGTAGTAGTGAAGACTCCGTCAGGTGAGTCACTCACTATTCAAGGAGATACCCAGCATGGATTGCCTGAGCAAGTGTCCATGCTCAAGGCATCCAGATGCATGCAGAAGGGATGTGTCATCTATATGGCACAAGTCACCATTGATGAGCCGAAGCCGAAGATTGAGGATATCCCTGTTATCTCAGAATATCTTGAAGTATTCCCTGAAGAACTCCCCGGTTTGCCACCGGATAGACAAGTGGAGTTTCGGATCGACATCATTCCAGGCGCTGCGCCTGTAGCAAGAGCACCATACAGATTGGCACCAACGGAGATGAAGGAGTTGAGGACGCAGTTGGATGAACTGCTAGCTAAAGGTTTTATTAGACCCAGCTCGTCTCCTTGGGGAGCGCCAATCTTGTTCGTTAAAACGAAGGATGGATCGATGCGTCTGTGCATCGATTACCGTGAGCTTAACAAGGTCACTATCAAGAATAGGTATCCGTTACCCAGGATCGACGATCTGTTCGATCAGTTGCAAGGGGCAAGCTATTTCTCCAAGATCGACCTGAGGTCAGGTTATCATCAGTTGAAAGTCAAGGAAGAAGATGTGCATAAGACAGCGTTTAGGACTCGATATGGTCATTACGAGTTCCTAGTGATGCCTTTTGGACTCACTAACACACCAGCCGCATTCATGGATCTCATGAATCGTGTCTGCAAGCCTTATCTAGATAAATTCGTCATTGTCTTTATTGACGACATCCTTATCTACTCGAAGAGCCAAGCTGACCATGAGAAACACCTTCGTTGTATTCTCAAACTTCTGCATCAGGAGAAGCCTTATGCCAAATTTTCGAAGTGTGAATTTTGGCTTCGAGAAGTCCAGTTCCTTGGACATGTGGTAAGCGAGTGTGGTATCCAAGTAGATCCCGCTAAAGTAGAAGCAGTCATGAATTGGCAGGAGCCGAAGACGCCTACAGAGATTCGCAGTATCCTCGGATTGGCAGGATACTATAGGCGATTCATTGAGAACTTTTCAAGAATTGCTGAGCCCCTAACTTCGTTGACTCGTAAGAAGGTTAAGTTTGATTGGGGCCCTAAGCAGCAGGAATCCTTCGACATTTTGAAGAAGAAGCTGAGCAATGCTCCAGTATTGACATTGCCCGATGGAATTGAAGAGTTCGTGGTGTACTGTGATGCATCACACACTGGTATGGGTTGTGTACTCATGCAGCGAGGCAAGGTCATTGCCTACGCTTCTCGACAATTAAGGGTGCACGAGAAGAACTACACCACCCACGATTTGGAATTGGGTGCAGTTGTATTTGCTTTGAAGCTATGGAGACATTACTTGTATGGAACCAAGTGTATAATTTATTCGGATCACAAGAGTCTTCAACACTTGTTCAATCAGAAGGAATTGAACATGCGTCAAAGGCGTTGGATGGAAACTCTGAATGATTATGACTGTAAGATAAGATACCATCCAGGCAAGGCCAATGTAGTTGCCGACGCCTTAAGCAGGAAAGAAAGGGTGAAACCAATCAGGATCAATGCCAAGCGCATTGAGATAAGAAATAATTTGAATGAAAGGGTGTTAGCCGCACAGAAGGAAGCTGTGTTGGAAGCTAACTATCCTGAAGAAAAGTTAGGAGTAACTGAGGAGCAGTTATCCTACGACAAAGATGGAATGCTACGACTAAACGGACGAATATGGGTTCCAGTTTATGGAGGACTTCGGGATGTTATCCTCCAGGAAGCCCACAGCTCTAAATATTCTGTTCATCCTGGAGCTGATAAGATGTACCAGGATCTAAAGTCAAACTACTGGTGGATTGGTTTGAAAAAGTCAGTAGCTGAGCATGTAGCCAAATGTTTGACTTGTGCGCAAGTCAAGGCTGAGCATCAGAAGCCGTCAGGTTTGCTGCAACAACCTGAAATTCCCAAATGGAAATGGGAAATGGTGTCGATGGATTTCATCACCAAGTTGCCGAAGACGAAAAAGGGAAATGATACCATATGGGTCATAGTAGATAGACTGACTAAGTCAGCTCATTTTCTACCCATCAAGGAGACGTATAGCTCCGATATGTTAGCTCAATTATACGTCGACAAGATTGTAGCGTTGCATGGTATACCTGTATCTATTATCTCCGATATAGATACTAGATATACGTCGCATTTTTGGAAGAGTCTCCAACAATCGTTGGGCACTCGTTTGAATTTTAGTACGGCTTATCATCCTCAGACTGATGGTCAGAGTGAGCGTACTATTCAAACTCTGGAAGACATGCTTCGTGCATGTGCGATTGACTTGGGTGGTAGTTGGGATAAGAACCTACCACTGATTGAATTCTCCTACAACAATAGCTACCATTCCAGCATAAAGGCTGCGCCTTTTGAGGCCTTATACGGTACAAAGTGTAGATCGCCCATTTGTTGGGCAGAAGTTGGAGATGTCCAATTGTCAGGACCAGATATCGTCTTTGAGACGACGGACAAGATCGTGCAGATACGCGATCGTTTGAAAGCTGCCAGGGATAGGCAGAAAAGTTATGCGGATCCTAAGCGCAAAGACTTTCACTTCGATGTAGGTGATAAAGTGTTGCTTAAAGTGTCACCCTGGAAGGGGGTGATGCGATTTGGTAAGAAAGGCAAGCTGAGCCCGAGATACATAGGACCTTTCGAGATTATCGAACGTGTCGGGTCAGTCGCTTACAAGTTAAACTTGCCTGAAGAGCTTAGTGCTATTCATAATGTGTTCCACATCTGTAATTTAAAGAAGTGTTTCGCTGACGAATCACTGGTTATACCGCATACAGATATACACATAGACGAAAGTTTGAAGTTCGTGGAAAAACCTTTGTCGATTGAGGATCTACAGGTGAAGAAGCTTCGAAGGAAGCACGTGCCTATTGTTAAGGTCAAATGGGATGCCTGTAGAGGTCCCGAATACACGTGGGAAGTGGAATCCACGATGAAAGAGAAATATCCTCATTTTTTTCAGTAAATCTCGAGGACGAGATTTCTTTTAAGGGGTGAGGATGTAACACCTCGAAAAATTTCGTCCAATAATGTATTGACACGTGTCATAAGGTTCCGGTATGTTAAAACATACTTTAGAGGGACTAAAGTTGACAAACAGTGAAAACTATGGAACGTAAGGGTCCAAAGTGTCAACAATGGATAAATAAACTCTATGATAACCCTACATAATGTTCATAACCTTAAACGGATGGTTCATGGATCATACGACGCGGAAATTGCACAAAAGTGAGGAATTACAAACTACAGGGGCTAAAAGTGTCAACATGTTTAATTTATACCTCTGAGTGAACTTTTGGCAGACCCGAAGCATTGTAATGCTAAAATATACTCACTAGAATATGTGGTAAAAATTTCATGAAGTTTCGTTAACGTATGAGAAAGTTATGGCCAAAACCGTACTTGAGAGGTTAAAAGCCTCAACGTCGAAATTCATGGCTTTTCGGTTGAGCGCAAAGTTATCCGAGGACAATACCATGTTGGTAAATGTCCCAAGGTTCTAAAAACCAAGTTTGGGGGTTTACGAGTCAAGATAAGCAGCAAAACATCGCGTACGAAGGTCAGGGGCCAAAGCTGCCAATTATAGAAAGTTGCTGACCTGACCAGGTCCCTTGCGGACCGTATGGAGAGGACCTTACGGTCCGTATACAATGCCCAGTATCAGTATTTTGCAAATTCTTGTATTTGAGTCCGAATTCTGAATGGGAAACAGCTAATATCACCTCCAAAATGCTCCAATGGGTGGTCTTGCATGCCTAGCCTACTGAGAACTCTCTATAACATCTGAATTTCCCCTTTTAATCAGATCATACTTCATTTTCTTGAGCACTTGTGCTTGTAAACAAGAACACACAACTTGCAAAAGCTCTCAAGGCCTTCTGGATCAATTCTGAACGACAAGGCTGCATCCTAGTGTTAACTAAGCTTCATTAGGACCTTTGTAAGCCTTCATAACATTCTATAATTCGTTCTTGCTTTGATTATTAGTAAAAGTCAAAACCGTTGTTTATATAGTTTGACTTTTCGATTAAACGAGTTTAGCTCTGTCATTTCTCAAATTGAAACCACTAATATGTTGGTATTTATGTGGGAAACAAACCCTCAAAAGGGTATTCTCTGATTCCCACTTTATGCATGCTATTTGTCGAGTCAAAGTTGTTTCTAAAAGTCAACAAAAATCGTTTTTGTGAAAAATAGCTTAAATGGTAATGTAGATGACATGCAATCAGTTTGATCATCATAAATAACTTATAATAAATATAAGAATGTGTTTTATCATAATCAACTCGACAATCTTTAGTATAAATACGAATCGGAACCGAAAGTCTTGTAAAACGACTTTTTCGTAGACTATCGATTCGGATCCGTGCATGCATGTTTGAGATCTGTATTAGAGCATATTTTGAACCATTTATATTTTAGTATAACTCTCTGGAATTTTTATTACTTGAGTCTATACTTAGCCGATTCATTTGCATGTTTCCGATTTATGCTTAAAGTTGACTATTTTGCCCTTTATGATATAAAACGTGATTTTTGGAAAAGTGAAAGAGTAGAAATCTTTATTTCTAGTTTATAAACTTGCACCGAAAATTTGAGATCAGTTGGTGGTCCAGATTTTGAGTTATGGCCAATATCGTAAAACTATATCTTAAAGTTACATAAACGGCACATTTCGCATATAACCTATTTCTGGCCACGTTTTGATATAAAACTTTTTACCCACTGATGTTATATAATATTTTGGGATTTTTGATGATTTTTATTTAATTTTTGGCTGATCGTTTCTTAGATCGCTAAGTCGATTCGGTTAATGCCGGTTATGACCGTTTAAGCCATAAAATGAGTTTTATACATTCTTTTGACTTCAAACCTTTTTCTACTGATTTTATTTGTTAAATAAATTATTTTAAGCATTCTGGAAATATAAAAATCTCAGCTTTCTTTTGAAAACCCGGAAACGGCCCTAAATCGCATTTTAAGCATTTTTAGCGCATAGTAAGCGTTATACTCATTTTAAACATATAAGACTCATACCTACTGATGTAATTAGTATATTTTCATACAATAACAGTAAGTATAAGTATATGAACCCAGATTTCCAGTTTTGGCATTTTTAGCCCTTGTAAAATTACTAAAATACCCCTACGGTGCATAGTTTGATTTTAAATGTTAAGTTTGGTATATGGGTCATACCCTACTGTTACAATATGTCAAATGAAGTATATTTACTGTATAAACCAGACCCGAAACTCAGATTTCCAATTTAACTCTTTTATAATCTTTTAAATGACCAAAATGCCCTTCTAAGGCATAATTTGAGTTTAAATTCATTCGGGGCATAATAGAACATAACTTACTGATATTATATCATATTTAAAGCATATTATCTCAGGGAACTTGCATTTGACTCTTTTGGCTACCCGTAACGCCCTTTTAGCGTTCGATTCGGTTTACGTGACTAGTTTGCGTAAATTGACCGAAACGGGTCAAACGTCATCATTTTTATCTCAAAATCCAGAATGTATTTAGTATACCCATATTATACAAGTATTCAAACTTGTCGGGTCTAAATCACATTCTATCCGGTCTTTCGCTTAATCGTGCGCTTGTACCGTATCATCCTTAAACTAACCGGTCAAAGCTTAGGCTTAAATAAAAGACCCGTTAGGAATCTAATAGGTTATTACAAACCTTTGTTCCAGATTAGGAGGCCCAGTAAAAGCTACCTACACTTACCATTTGTGATTCATACTTGCTCAGGTAAATACATTTTGACTTATTTTCCCTATACGGGCTTGTGGTACGGTATATAGAATACCGCTTGATCGAGCGCACAAATCCTGCGCCTTGGGTGTACAGTCTTGAATAGTTTGTGTGACTCGTTTAAACAGTCTTGTTTTACTTTAAGGGTTTGGGGGGTTATTGACCGTGTCCCGGATATCCTTGGCATTATCTTACGAGATGGCCACGACCAGAGCACGGGGTGTAGGCGTACACCCGACGTGTATAACTCTTTAATGTGGTGTGTCATTTAATCTTTAGCCCGGACAGCAGATCCCGGGCCACCAAATGTACGAGTAACATGTAATTCGTTCACAAGTTTATATTGCATAATTATTCCAAGTTAATAAAAATATTTATGCCTTGTGCATTTAAATCAATTTTCAATCATTTTCAAAATGAGTCAGTTGATTTGTATTTACCAGTGTAAACTGACGTATTTTCCCAAAAGGTTAAGTGCAGGTACTAAACGAACTAGGCTGGCTGTTTTCTAAGAGCGTCCACTATAGTCTCGCAAGCTCAGACGACAAATAAACTGTTGAACAATTTATCTTATTTTTATTTGATCCGCCTGTGGATCCGTTTCAACTACTTATGATGTTTATTATTACACTTTAATTAAAGTTGAAATGAATCTATTTCTGCTTCCGCTGTGCATTATTATATTGTGTTGTTTGTCTATGACGATGCCAACCACGTCACTGTACCCCACACCGGGCCCACCGGTGACACGTGGAAATCGGGGTGTGACATTTTGCCAGAAACTATATTAATGATTTTATATACAGGATCTTTTACTGGCTCTTATCAAGCAATCTTAACAATTTCACAAACTCTCTCCCAATCTTGTTGTAGGAACGTTATACGACCTGACGAGTAGATCAGAAGAGCGCTTAGACAGAATCAGAGGCGGAATTCATTGATTCGGTCTTCGTAAAGCTTGATTTCACTTTTTAACTTCTTGTTTATTAATAATCTGACAGTTTACACATTCCGGAAACAAATTGGCAGGGTTTCGCCGTTACACGCACAAGACACACACACTACTCTACTAGATCCGCTCATCAGACCTCCTATTTATAGACATGGATGGTTGGCTTATATGACATGCTCATGTGACAAATGAGCGGACCATCATGAATGACACATAAGCGAACCTAACTATTTACATATAAGCGAACCTACTAGCTTATGTGTTTCTCACTTTCCAATCACTATACAATCAGCCCTAACCTAAGACTCGAACGAAGATGTAGTCGACAGACAACTACACCAACAGACTCCCCCTTGAATGTTGACGGAATCTTCAGTGAGAGTCTTCAACATGACATTAACAGCTCCTCAATCTTGATCGGTCTTCTTCAGGAATTTCTCCTGGAATCATATCTTTTTCAGAAACTTCTTCCTGGAACCATGTGCCTGGATCTTTCTCTGGCTCTAACTCTCGTCAGACTCCCCATATCATCATGCTAGGATTGTTGTCTGGTACTTGTTATCACCATTGAAATCAATTCCTGGCTTTCTCAGTTTAAGCTCTTCTCTGGTTCTGATGTGTCTCCTGGCTATCCGTAGCAACAGGATCAGAAACCTGCAAAACTCAAACACACTATCACAAAACAAAACACAATTGTGATTCAACTTAATGAATCAGCTAATCATATAAGAAAACTATGAAGATCAAATTGCAGGTTAACATTCAACTCAAATGTCAAGTTAATGAACCATTTATATACTTCTAATCTTCACAATTTCACACACTCTCTTCCAAACCATAAGTTCAACATGTTTAGCACTTGAAATGTTGAAAATCAGCTCTTCACACTCAGTTGTCGAAAATCCTTTTGGAATTTTCAAATTTCAAACAAAATACAATATTTTTGGATTTTTGAATTAGATGAAAAACTGAACGAACAAAATACAAACACTATTTTTGCGAGATTGTGCAAGAGGATCATATCGATTTTTTGAGACAAATCACAAACACCGTTGATCTTGATTAATCAGCAAATGTTTAAAACAAATTCACTTCTGATTGTCAGTATTGTTGTCCACTTAAACCTCTACACAAATTTTCAATTGATTCAAGATACGTATTTAATGTTTTAGAACTTAGACTTATTTGCGTGTCCCACCTCTTGAATATACTCCCGTATCCAGATCTCAATATTCATATTACAGGTAAGTATACTACGAATGATATATGTATATTAGGGGATGTGCGAGAACTGAGGGATCTCAGGTCGATACTTCCGTATGCGCAGAGAGATATCAGTTTCGACTTTGCGGTATGTCCCCTTTAGGAGATCTTTTAGCTACAACAACTGATTATCAATTTTATTGTCTAATCAGCTGAGGGCTTTATGCTATGTTTCAAGCATATGAGGAAAGTATTATCCAAGGACTAGGTCAGAATTTCCATTCAGCGGAAGTCCCGGAATAATACCCCAGACATCATTGAGTATAAAAACCTAGTATATCAGAAAAAGAAACATTTCAAACGAGATTTCAGGGGTTACCTATATATCCAAGTAGTGTTCCCCACAAAATAAACAAGTTTGAATTTAGGTTTATATCTCGAATACAATTTACTAACTGTGTGAAGTCTACTGACACATCATTAGTAAGACTTGTTTAAAAACATTTTTTACTTTACAAATCTCTAGCATGCTGTGATCGTCCACCAATGTACTATCATCTCCTCTTTTTGCAACAAAAACTCATTTTCATTTTTCAATTTTTTTAAATTTTTCAAAATTTTATTACTCCCCCTAAAATCAAAATATGTTTCAATTTTGATTTTCTGAGGAAAAATTGAAAACAAACTATACAAGAAATTTGACAACATTATGTGAATTACCTCAATTCACCATCCTCATGCAAAAACAATCAGAACTCCCCCTCACAACAAACTATTTTCCCATAATGATTTCAAAACACTTAATTTTGTTTCAATCAAAATGGTTTTTCCAGAAAAATTAGTTTGTTTACCAAACATTTGTAGGTTTGGGGTTAACTTCATCATCATACTTTCTTCAGGCAGATTTTACAAATTTAGTTTTAAATCTCAACATCACTTGTAGAAAATCAAGTACAATTTAATGTCCCTGATTTACCACATATAAAGCGAAAAATCACCAGAGTGAAATTTCTCAAGAAAGATGCCGATTCCTACTCCCCAATTACCAACCTGGGAGTTCCGGCAAGTCAGGTTTTTTCATTTAAACAGATTCACCCAAGCCTGACGGTCCTTGGGTGATTTCGAATTCTGATTCAACAATGGTGGAAAGTTTGCATCATCCATTGTTAAGTCTGAATTCTCCTTTTTTACCTCAACCAATGGCTCCTCTGGTTTTGACGAAGCAGAATCATTGCTTGCAGGTGGCTTGTCTGACTTTGACCTATCAGATTCACCGCCGACCATTTTCTTCTTCTTCTTTTCTTCTTTCGTCCTCAGATTTGTATTTGATGAACTCATCTTGCTTGACTTTGCAGTCGGGGAAGATGATTCATCAGAACTCATATTCTTTCCAACGGATGAACCCGAGGACAAAATCTTCTCGAGATATTCTCTCGCCTTCTTCCTCTTTTTCCTTAGTCTGTCTTTTTGCCCCTGTGAAAGTTTAGCTTTCTTTTCTTGACTTGTCTGATCTTGAACTTTAGGTTTCAGAACCTTCTGTTCATGAGGCTTGACTTCGACTGGAATTGTTGCCAATTTCTGAGATTTAGCCCTCAATCTGTCATTCGATCTTCTTGGGCACTCTCTGGCAATGTGACCTCTAATTTGATAGCTAAAACATCTCCTCGTCTCAAAATTCCTTCTCTGGCAGTTAACAGCAATGTGTCCTTGATAACCGCATCGGTAACACACTCTGTTATCGTACCGATCACCATTTTCACACCAAACGCTCAGATCAAAGCATTGTTTGGCTTGGTGATACTCTTTCCTCTTCTTGATTGCTGGATTTGACTTTTGAGCACTGTGGTCCGACCTGCACCACTTATTACCAACAATTTTTGAGTTTTCATTTTTCGATTTTTGTGGTTTTTGATTTCGATTGGATGATCGATCTGATGAACTTTTATTTTCTTTTTGAACATTTTTCAAATTTTTACCTTTTTGTTTTTGTTCCACTTTCTTCTTCAAAGGTTCTTGCTTAGAGCATTCTCCCTTTTCAGTCGATTGTAGAACAGTTTTCTGAAATTTTTCTTTTAATTTGAAAAACAATTTTTGTTTTTCAATTTTTTCTTTTTCATCATCAGATTTCTCATCACAATCTTCAACTTTGACATTATCAAAGTTTGTGACATTGTCACTTATTGGAACTGAATTGATTGGTTTTGGATAGGGAAAATTCACACTGTCTGATGCAGTCACAAAACCTATCAATTTCTTTTCAAGTTCATCTATCTTGTTTCTTGCATTCTCAGCTTCATGTTCAAGCTGAACTATTCTTTCAAGATGAGACTTGATTGATTTTTCATTCACATTCTTCAAGTTTTCAAGAACAGATTTTTCATTTTCCAAAGCTTTAATCTGTTCCTGAAATTTCGTTTCATAAGCTTTCAAATTCTTATTATCAAGCTTTATCCAGAAATCCAAATCTTCTAAAGATTTCTGTTTGCTTTCAAGCTCTTTTTCCAACTCTTTGATTTTCTTTTTAGCACATTCACCTTCTTTTTCCAATTTTATAATTTTCTGAAGATGGGAATTTATCATTTTTTGTTTTTCAATGTTGTTTTTGCTAAACACATCTCTCCCATCTTCAAGAATTTTCATTTGATTTTGAAAATCTTTCTCAATTTTTGATTTTTCAATTTCACAATTTTTAATCTTTTCTTCAAACTTCTGATTTTTCAATGTCAAACTGTTAAAATTACTTAACAATTTGTTGTTTTCAGCTTTCAGTTTCTTACAAGTACCCTGAACCATAAGAATCTGTTTTTCATCAGTTTGTTTTTCATCTTTCAACTTCTTGACTTCTGATGTCAAACTTTCCGCATTCTTCAACAGTTTGTCATAGTCAGTCTTGAAGCTGTCACACTTAGAGCACACTGATTCACAACTTGACAATCCAAATTTTGCAGATTTCTCAGCATTTGAAGCTTCCTTTTCATTTACCCTGACTGTACCTGCACAAAAAATTTTAACGAAATCAAGAGGATTTCCATTTACATCTATATAACAACCTCTCTTAAAATCATATTTCATCACATATTTTGCCCTAACACATTCAACTATCCTTTTGATCATCTCCTCAATCACATCTAAACCCAAACCCAACACATGATTTTCCAACACTTTAATCATATCTTTTCTTTTCTTTCTACTTTCAACTTCATGAGTTTTAAGTTTGCTGATGAATTTGTTTAGATGTAATTTTGAAAAATTTGAATCCTTCCTCAAATTTTCCAAACATTCACTCCATTCAACAGGTAATGCATCTGCAAACTTTTCTATCTTTTCACCATCTGATAGAAATATCTTATGTTTTTTTAAGTATTCAAGTAAGACTCCATATCGGCTTTCTAACTCTTCCAAAGTTTCATCTTTCAAACATACAAAATATTTAAACCGTTTTGCCCATCCATCCTTGCTCACTTTTCTATAACTCTCATCTATAAACCCTTGATGCCAATCATTAAATCATTAAATCTTTCAAAATAATAGTTTTCTTGTTCATCAAATACCATCGTCATTTTTCAAATAATCCCGACAAGTATTTGTTGTTCACAAAAGCGAAACACCAAAAATGATAGAAAAGCGGATTTTGACTGGCAACTATGAGCGAACCACAACTAGTCCTGTTCGAGCGGACCTGTTTTAGTCACAATGAACGAACCAGAAAACAGTCCTATGAGCGGACCAGATGATAATCCTTTGAGCAAACTTGATGATATCCTTATAAGCGAACCAAATAACAACTCCAAGCGCGAACCTCAAAAACGGACCAGTTCAATAATCCAAAAAGCGAACCTGTTATCCACCCTAAAAGCGAACCAGAAAAGTGTACTTCCGAGCGAACCAAGGTGCAAATTTGGAGCGAATCTACTACAAAGTGTCCAAATAAGCGAACCTATTCCTTGTTCGAATAAGCGAACCTCAGTTCGAAGCAATTTTGACCCATTTTTAATCCGTAATTTGGTCCGAAACTTTCCAGGGTTTGTCAATGTTCAATAACACACAATCTGTGAACTTTTGGTCCAATTTTATCCGGTAAAATTCCCTGAATTGATAAAAGAAGGTGTAGAAATCAGAATTTTGAGCGAAAATCGAGCTAAACGGTAAGAACTCTTCCTCCTGAGCTCTGATACCACTTGTAGGAACGTTATACGACCTGACGAGTCGATCAGAAGAGCGCTTAGACAGAATCAGAGGTGGAATTCATTGATTCGGTCTTCGTAAAGCTTGATTTCACTTTTTAACATCTTGTTTATTGATAATCTGACAGTTTACACATTCCGGAAACAAATTGGCAGGGTTTCGCCGTTACACGCACAAGACACACACACTACTCTACTAGATCCGCTCATCAGACCTCCTATTTATAGACATGGATGGTTCGCTTATATGACATGACCATAAAAGCGAACCTATCATGTGACAAATGAGCGGACCATCATGATAAGCGAACCTAACTATTTACATATAAGCGAACCTACTAACTTATGTGTTTCTCACTTTCCTATCACTATACAATCAGCCCTAACCTAAGACTCGAACGAAGATGTAGTCGACAGACAACTGCACCAACACTTGTTCTTCATGTTTAGCACTTGGAATTTCAAAAATCAGCTTCACAACATCAGTTGTCGATTTTTTTTTTTAAAAATTTATGCTAAAAAACACTAAACTCTTTTTGGATTTTCTGAAAGAAAGTAACTGACACCACTTGTAAACTTACGAGAATGCAGAAATGAAATATTTACAGACAATATTTTTTCCGAGTTTGTGCAAGAGGATCATATCAGTTTCTGAAACATATCAACAACACCGTTAAGCTAGATTTCATTTTAAGCTCTAAACAATTTACTTAGATTGTCAGTATGTTTGTCCACTTAAATTTTCACACAAATTTCAACTGTTTCAAGATACACAATTAGTGTCTTTGATAATTAAACTTATCCGTGTGTCCCACTACTTGAATATACTCCCGTATCCAGATCCCAATATTCAGTCTTACAGGTGAGTATACCACAGATGATATCTGTAAAGGGGTTATGTGCGAGGGCCGTGAGAGCTCAGGTCGATACTTCCGTATACGCAGAAAGATGACGGCTTCGACTTTTGGTGTGTCCCCTTTAGAGGATCTTTTGATTACAACAGCAGCGACTATCAATTTTATTGTTTCATCAGCTTGCTGAGGGCGATGCTATGTTTCAAACATTTTGCAGAAAACATTATCCGGGGACTAGGTCAGTATTTCCATACAGCAGAAGTCCCGGTATAATACCCCAGATATCACTGAGTATAAAGACCTAGTATCTCATAATAAGGGACCTTTCAAACAAGATTTCAGGGGTTACCTATATACCCAAGCAGTTTTGAAATTAGGTTTATATCTCAACTCAGTTTACTAAATGTGTGAAAACCTACTGACATATCCACAGTAAGATTGTTTATCACATTTTGACTTTACATTTCTTTAGCATGTCGAGATAGTCCACTGGTGTACTATCATTTCCTCTTTAATGTAAGAAAAACTCATTTTTCAGTTTCATCATGTTTTTGGTTTTTTTCGATATTTCTAATGTTTTTGGATTTTCTGAAAATTTCTTACTCCCCCTAAAATTCAAAAACATTTAAAGGAATTAAAACAAAACTATACAAAACATGACAACTGATATTGAATCGCTTCAATTCTCCATCCGCTTGGCATAAACAATCAGAACTCCCCCTTACAACAAACTATTTTCCCATAATGATTTCAAAACACTCAAATTTGTTTTAATCAGAATGTTTTTTCTGGAAAATAAGTTTTGTTAATTTTACCTCTTGTAAAATTGGGGCAAGATCATCACTTTGTTTCTTTCTCTTTATAATGAATTGATCCCCATATTTAATCACTTGAATATGGATTACATCAAGTTCAACTTAATGACCTTGATTAACCACTTGTACAAACCAACCTGAATCACATTCTAAACCACTTGTATCGATCACAAACATACAACCACTTGTAGGATAAACAATTAAGCATTTCAAACCTGTTTTTCAACCAATTACCATTTGTTGGTTGAATTCTCAAGGTGCCGATTCCTACTCCACGCTTACAAACCTGGGAGTTCCGGCAAGTCCTGCAAAACTTCTCAAACACATTATACAAACATGATAAAGAATGATGCCGATTCATGATCCACGATTAACAACTTGGGATCTCCGGCAAGTCAGGTTTTTATTCTTTGAAAAATATATCCACCCAAACCTGACCTTCCTTGGGTGTAACAACATTTTCTTCTTCACTTTTAACAGACTTGTGAACACGTCTTTTAGAAGCATAAAAGTCTTTGACACTTTTGGCCTTACCATTGACCATTTGTCCAAAGATACGTTTCACATTTCCATTGAAAGTCTTTTCAACATCAAATTTCTTCTTGTCAGAATAAAATTGATTTGAAATTTCAACTTTTCCAACTTTCTTCATAAAATTTTCAGCACGCAACGGTGGAAAATTTTCATCGTTCATAGTTGGAACTTTTCTTTCAATCTTTTTCTCAACACGTGGCTCCTCTGATTTTGTGGAATCAGATTTATCACCAGAATTATTACCTGAACCTTTCACAACCCATTTTTTATTTATTACATTTTCTTTTCTTTTTAAAGCACTCTTTGAACATTCTCCTTTTTCAAAAATTGAATTTTCAAAGCCTGTAAACTTTTGGGTTGAAAGTTCAGTTTTCTCGACCACTTTTCTTTCAGTTTACAAGAGACTTCCTGTTTTGGTTTGAATGTCTTCGGACAATCCTTAGCAACATGACCAACAGTTTTACACTGAAAACAGGATCTCTTTTCAATCTTGTTTGGAACAATATTCTTCTTCAGTTCTTCTTGCTTCTTGACAAGGAATTCCTGATTCGTCTGCTTTCTGAATGATTGTTCTTTCTCAGCTTCTGTTGTTTTCCCTGAAACAAACACAGTTTTTGGTTCATAAAGTTTTTCATTTTTATAGCTTTTCGGTGGAACAAAACCAAATCCTTTCTTTTTGAAATTTCGATTATGGTTTGGTTTCTTTTGGAAACTGTAACCACAATTGTAACCCATTTTCTTGTTAATTCTTTGTTAATCTCTTGAAGTGTATTGTTTAGGTTTTCCGGAAAGATTTAAATCTTTTATTTCAGAAATATTAATTTCTGTGATTTTGAAAACCTTTTGAATCATTTCAAATCTGACACTTCTTATTGGAAAACTCTCATCAAAATATAATTTGTTAGAACCTTTCAAAGTATATGCCACTTTGACCGATTCATCATTCAAATTAGATTTTGAAAGTAAAAATTCTTTATCATAAACCCGTTTGTCCTTTTTATTTGTCGGCTTTGACGCATCGGACTCAGACTTTGACTCGGGTTTGGACTCCATGTTTGACACCTCACTGTCATCTTTATCCAACACCTGATCGACCACGCTTTTTATCACCTTTGACTCATGATCAGTGTCGGACGACGTGTACGTAACATCAATATTTTCTGGTAAGTTATCCGATGGCCCAGACTCCCATTGTAAGTTTATTGCCTTTTCGACTCTTTCGAAATTTGGATTTCGAGGTGAATATCCATTTTCCACCGGGGGCGGACATCTATTGTAAACCACACTTGGTTTCTTACCAGAAATCTTCACTTCATCTTTTGTCACTGGTTTCTTTTCTTTGGACGTCTTCACTCCTTCAAACGTCTTCAAATTCTCCACAACTGGATAAATCCTGTCAACAACAAAAGTAGAACATGAGTAACTTTCTAATAACTTGTTGACTCTCTCAGTTTCTATCTTTTGTATTGCCAACTTCAACTCCAGATCAGCACATTTCTTTATGTGAAAGTTGACCTCATCAAGTTGTCTTAAGTAAGCTATCTTTAACGTATTCATTGCCACAACTTGTTCACCGTTTGAATCAGTATACTTGTTGATTTCTCTGTTCATTGTATCATAGGATTCTTTCAATCTGTTTATATTATGCAGCAACTCATTGTTCTGCTTGATTAAAGAATCACAATTCATGCACTTTTCAGGAACTTTGACAGGTTCAGCATCAATTTTGACTTCAAATTCAGGAACCTCTTTGACTGTTCTGTTTGATCGTAAGAATTCAGCTCTTCTCTTTTTCTCAGCTTCAGCTTCAGCTTTTAATCTCTCTTCCTCTTCTTCCTCTTCTTCAAGCTTTCTCCGTCTTGCTTCAGCAGCTTCCATTACTTTTCTGCACTTTTCGGCACATTTCAAATCGTAAGCATTAGCAATGAAAGCGTTAACATTTGACGTGTTTTTAGACATCTCTTTGGACATAAGTTCTTGATCTGGACAAAAATTGTCCCAACAGAAACCTTCAGCCAATTTTTCATCATCTTGTTCTGCCAAACACACTTTGCTGTTTGATGAAAGATATTTATCCCAGGTAAAGTTATCATATTTTCCTAGACATGCTCTTTTTGACCCGTCAATCACATCTCTCCCGTGTGCAGTTTGTGCCTGATGCTGTGCTGGTGGTGTGACTTGATGATAAATCGCCTTTTTGTGATAATCGTTGTTTCCAAAAGGATTCTGCCACAAAACTACTATAAGACTCAAGAACCATTCCCAACAAAGACATTTGATTTTTGGCAACTTCTTCAGAATAATCTTGATCACTTTCAAGATTTAATACAACATTACATTGAAGTCTTCTTCCATTCTTTGTTGCAGAAATGTTTGGATCAAATGACGAAAATCTTGTGCTGCTTGATCCCTGGATGATTTCTTTTCAGAAGTGTCTTTAACACTGAACGTAGTTTCAATTTTTGGAGAATGATTTGTTGTTCCAGTAACACCACTCTTGTAGTATAAGCTGATGTCTTGTTCTCCATCATAATTCTTCATCCTGGCGATCTTTCTCTACTCCATCTCCTGAGCTTCCAGGTGTTCGATGAAATCTCCCAGTGTCATATTTTTGTAATCTTTTCTGTTGGATCTCAGCATCATCAGAAATGTTCCCCATGTTTCATGTGGTAGCGCATCTGCAAGTTTTTCAATCAATTCGTCAGTATCTTTCTTAATTCCAAGTTTTGTCATATTTCTCACCAAATTACTATATCTATCAATTATTTGCTTGGTGTTTTCAGATTTCAAACCACGGAATAAATCGAATTCTTTCTTCATGAGAGACATTTTGTTTTTGAGCATATCATCACTTCCAACAAATTTTGCTTCCAATTCTGTCCAGATAGAATAAGCAGTTCCATCATGTTGAAGCAGTATCAAGATATCTTCTTTTATCACTTGCTGAAGCAGACTCACCATCAGTTTCCATCCCTGTATTTCTTTTTATCCTCCGTACTCATTTCTCTAAGTGTTAACTGAGTATTATTTCTTGTGGGCCTAACATATGGTTCTTCAGTGTGTTCCCACGCGTCTAAGAGATAAGCCTCAACCCAGTTTCCAAAACGTTCAGACCACGCATTATAATCATCAATATCCATGAGTTTAGGCGGTTTCTGAGACGTTCCGGTTTCATTTTCAAGCAAAGAATTCTGAGTCATTGTGATCGGACTAGCAAAGGCGTTATAGAATTCGTTGTCCATTGTTCGATTGTCCAAAGTTCACAAATTTCCAAGCTTAAGCAATATTGTTCCTTTGAGCGAAACCTTATAGTGTCACAATGAGCGAAATACCAAGGTGACCGAAAAGTGAAACCGTAAATGTCTTTATGAGCAAAACTTCAACTGTCACTAAAAAGCGGAACCTCAAGTATCTTATGAGCGGAACTTCTAAATGTCACAAGAGCGGAACCTCTGAATTGTTCAGATAAGCGGAACACTAAGAGCGAAACTACTGAGAAATTTGGAGCGAAACCTCAGTTTAAAGGTCCAAAAGAGCGAAACTACCTTGTCCCTTAGAGCGAAATATGTTGATGACGTCAATTTTTGAACGAGTTCGTAAACGCAAAACCCCTAAAATCCTAAGTTCTAGGTCGATTTTAACTTTGAAACTTTCAAGGGTTTATTAATTCATGATTCCGAGTGCTGTGTGTGAATTTGAGCTGGTTTTACCGTGAAAAATTTTGAAATTTTGAAGAAAGCGTAGAAAATCAGAATGAATGCAGCTGAAATGGCAAGAACTCTCCCTCCTAAGCTCTGATACCACTTGTAGGATCGTTTTCGGCCCTGATTGAGTCGATCAGAAGAATTCCTATCCAAAACAAGAGGCGGAAACTAATGTTTTGGTGCGATTTCAGCCAGATTCACTATTAATTGCTGTTGTATTGATCTTGATAACGTTTACATCTGACAGCACTTCGGCTGCACTTCGTGGCTTGCCGGAAGAGAACACCTACAACTACTACTTCTAGTTTCGCTCTTACATACTATATATAGGTGACATGGTTTCGCTCTTAAGGACATCACACAAGAGCGAAACTACATGATGACCAAGTAAGCGAAACTATTACAGTGACATATAAGCGAAACTAGAACCAGGTCACATAAGCGAAACCATCTCTTACACATTTTCCTAGAATTTCGTGCCCTGTTCTAACCTATACAAAACTAGACTCGATATAAGACGTAGTCGACAGACGTAGTGCACCAACACTCTGTGTACGTCTGTGTACGTGCTGGTTACGCGTAAACTATTTCGAACTCTATATGCTATTATTAAACTTGTATGCTCACCTTTACACTATGTGTATTGACTTTTATTTTAATGTATGTGACAGGTAATTAGGATACTTATATTGTTTAAAAAAATAAATATAAGTAATTTGTTAAATAATATTCCTAATATTATTTTTGATATAAGTATACTTAGGAAGTATACTTGTATTTAAGTGTAAATACTTGTGTATTTTGTATTAATTGTCAAAAGTCATTCCCTTGATCTTTAATACTTTTCAGAATTTTATTTCTTAAAAATAATAATATTTTTAAGGTTTACTTGTTATGTATACATTTTGTCACACTTTGTTAACCATATGTACATATTTATTTATTTTTGTCACTTGTCCAATTTTATTATTTCTCATCACGTGTAGTAATTTTATATATGTCCATAAATATGTAGTGTTTGTCCAATAAGTCCAAGTATTTGTCCAAGTCCATGATTTTGTAGGAAATATATTTATATTAGTATATATTTTTGTATTTGTCCATGTATCCTTTTATAGGTAATTTTGTATACTTGTATAATTAAGTATTTCTTATGTATTTGTATGTGTATATTGGTAGTATACTCCTTTGGAGTATTTAGTGTATTTTTCAAGTTCCTAACATACATTAATACATATAATACACCTAATATACACTTAACACTTAATTTTGTGACCACTAAATATATAAATTTTTCCCTAGAAATATACATACTTAATATTGATTTTATACTTGAAGAAAACCTTATTTCTTAACTTGTAACTTTGTATAAAAATTAGGAAACCTTTGTAAATATTTTTAGGTGAATTTTTTGGGAATAAGTTTCACCAAAACTTATATTTTCTAAGTGTCAAATTTTTTTATAAAATTTTTACATAGTTTCCCCTAAAAATGAAGGTTTCCCATGTTTTCAAAACATGTGTTTATTTTCTTTTCATCATCAAAAATTCAATCTTCAACAATTTCACAAGTAACATACACTAAAATCATTATGATAAACCTTATGATGAACTTGATTTTTGTTAAAAATGTGTAGTTTTTTAGATCTACACTTTACATACTTGAATCTTCCAAAAATAAGCGTTCTTGTTAAATTTAAACAAACTTTTACGAAACGTTATTTTACTAAATAAATCATCCACAAGTTTTAGGGTTTTAAAACCAAGAGAAACATATTCTAAAACCATTTTCATACTCATTTTAAAGATCTTCAAGTTCATCACCAAGTTTCATCATGGATCTTTCAAGATCCATGATTAAACTTGTTAGATCTAAGCTTCTAACAAGCTTACACATGATGGATCTAACTAAAAACACAAGATTCAACATTCACAACTTCATAACATACATTAAACAACTTCAAAACAACTTGTTTTCACTTAGATTACGTTAGATCTTCTTGTTACCATCTTTTAAAGTTTATGTTCTTGGAAGGTGTAACTTGTACATAAGCTTAACATGAAGTAAAAGATGGATTATGGAGCTTACCACTAGCTCTTATGGCTAGGGATGTAGCAAGAATAAGAAGATGATGAAAATGAAGAAAATAGTTGGATAAAAGCTCATCAAGATGGTCCTTCAACTTCCTTTGCTCCTAGCTTCCTTAGATCACCTTTGTAACACCTTAGATTTGCTTGAAAGTGGCAAGAAAATGATGGGGGTAGTGTAGGTGGTTGTGGCCGAGAGGGAAGGAGAGAAAAGGGGAAAAATGGAGTGAAAATTTTGATTGAAGTTATGAGAGAAAGGAACTTGTGGTTAAGTCTTATAATCATCCAACAACCCATTAACCATTAGATTACATGTCCCATATCTAGACATCAAATGAATATTTTAATAGGGGATGTTTGTGGGCCACCTTGGGGCCGGTTGGAAGCGGGGGGGGGGGGGTTATATGTAACTTTTTGGAAGTTAAGGGTAGAAGATGTAAATTAGAGGTTAAGAGTGAACTTAAGTATGTTTAAGTGTTATGATGATTTTTAAGGTGTTTTATCACCATAACTAGCTTTAAAACATAAAAACAATGCTTCTAGTCTAAATTTGGTGTTTTGGGTAGTGCCCGGTTAATCGTTCGGTTATCGGTTCGTTGAAGAGCTAAATTGTGAATTTTACAAGGTATGAAGTACCTTTTGTGACATTTTTCATTCCCGACACTTTACAAGTTATTCTGGACATTTAAACCTTAATTCTGCATGTTATTTTGAGGTTAAATTGTTGTTTTTGCTGAATTTCTCCAGAATTTTGCATTTAAGTGCGTTTCGGGCACTTTTTAGTGCTTGTTTTAGCTTCCGGAAAGTGTTTATGTTAACCTTTGTTCACCTACTTTGGTTTCAATGTATTTTTGATGTTGGACCTACATCTAACTCCTAAATCTATTGTGTAACTGTATTCTGCAGTCATGCTGACTCAGCTTGTCTAACCGGTGAGCTTACTAACCATTTTTGACACAACGCTTAAAGTATTGTATAATGTGACAGTTAATATATGAAACATGCATGAATTCAATTGCATAACAAGTAAGCACATAATGCTGACGTGTAAACACAAAAATGCAAGGAATAAATAATTATTAAAATAGTACAGAAATTATCGGTTTTGTGCCAGTTGTCACAGCCCCCCCCCCCCCCGGGTTAAATGAATTTCATCCCGAAATTCAGGTCGAGTTATCTCTCGCAGAAGCCTCCTCAAACAGGTGGGGGTATTGGCTTTAAATGGATCCTCACATTCCCAAGTGTACCTGGGTCCGTGTCGAGAGTTCCAACGTACTTTAACCAGTTTTATATGACTTATCCTCGTTTTCTGGACTTTCCAGTCCATCACCTCAACAAGGTTCTTCCGTGCATCAAAGCTTGTCATCAATATGAACTTCATCCGCAGGTATGATAACGGTTTCCTAGGTTGGACTCTTTTTGAGGTTTGACACATGGAACGTGTCATGTGCACCATTTAGTTCCTCCGGTAATTCTAACTTGTACACTACGGTACCAATCTTCTCCAAAATCTTAAATGGACCAATATATCATGGATTCAACTTTCCTAGTTTCCTGAACCTTGCTACACCCTTCCAAGGCGAGACCTTCAACAGAACTTTGTCTCCTACCTTAAAAGCTAACAGTTTCCGTCTTCGGTCGGCGTAGCTCTTCTGTTAATCACGAGCCACCTTGATACGGTCTCGGATCTGAAAGATCTTGTAAGTCATTTCTTGAACTAGTTCGGGACCAATTCGCTACCCGTCTCCTGCTTCTGCCCAACACAGAGGTGAGCGACACTTGCAACCATATAGAGCTTCAAATGGTGCAGCTTTTATGCTCGTGTGATAGCTGTTATTATAGGAAAACTCCACCTAGGGTAGGTGAGTATCCCAGCTGCCACATAAATCCATAATACATGCACGGAGCATGTGTTCAAGAGTTTGTATGGTTCGTTCGCTCTGGCCGTCGGTTTGCGGGTGAAAGGTTGTGCTTAGATCTAGTTGAGATCCAAAGGCCTCTTGAAAAGATTGCCAGACCCTTGATACAAATCGTCCATCTTTGTCGGAAATAATTGAAATAGGCACTCCATGACGTGCCACAATTTCCTTTAGGTACAATTCGGCAAGCTTTCCAGTATTATCCTTCTCCCGTATCGTCAGGAAGTGAGCAGACTTGGTCAATCGATCAACTATCACCCATATCATATCGTGTCCTATAGGGGTCTTGGGTAATTTCGTTATAAAGTCCATCGATATTTTCTCCCACTTCCAAACGGGATGTTAGGTTTAAGTCTTCATTCCAGAGATACCCGTTCCTTTCAACTCAAAGCGTCTGCTGCCACGTTCGCCTTTCCTGGATGATACTTAATCTCACAATCATAATCATTCCCAACAAAGGCATTTGATTTTTGGCAACTTCTTCAGAATAATCTTGATCACTTTCAACCCAAACCTTGACGCAAAGCGTCACAGTACACCACAAAGTCATCAGTACCTTCAGGCAGCGATAAGATCGGTGCATCGCATAGCTTGTCTTTGAGAAGTTGAATGGCTTCTTCTTGTTTGTCTCCCCAGTCAAACTTTGTGTCCTTCTGTGTAAGGGAAGTTAGCGGTTGAATAATCTTGGAAAAAATCTCAATAAACCTTCGGTAGTAGCCCGCTAATCCCAGAAACTGTCGTACTTCGGTCAGAGTTTTGGGCACTTCCCAATTCTTGATTGCTTCAATCTTTGACGGGTCTACATGAATACCATTCTCATTCACAACAAAACCAAGGAACTGTACCTCGCGAATCCAGAATTCGCACTTCGAAAATTTCGCGTATAGCTTCTCTTTCTTCAGTAGTTCCAGAATGGTCCTCAGATGTTGCTCATGCTCTTCCTTCGTTCGTGAAAATATCAGAATATCGTCGATAAATACTATCACAAATTTATCGAGATATTGCTTGCATACGCGATTCATCAAAGCCATAAAAACTGCCGGTGCATTCGTCAATCCAAATGGCATAACGAGAAACTCGTAGTGCCCATAACGTGTCCTGAACGTTGTCTTGGGTATGCTCTCTTCCTGAATCCTCAACTGATGATAGCCAGATCGAAGGTTGATCTTGGAGTAATAGCTCGATCCTTGCAACTAGTCGATTAAGTCGTCGATCCTCGGTAGTGGATACCAATTCTTGAGAGTGAGCTTGTTAAACTCTCCTTAATCAATGCACATCCAAAGTGCTCCATCCTTTTTCTTTACGAACAACACTGGAGCTCCCCAAGGAGAGAAGCTTGGCCTTATGAATCCCTTATCCAGCAGCTCCTAGAGTTGCGTGGATAATTCTTAAATTTTAGATGGCGTAAGTCGATAGGATGCCTTGGCTATAGGAGCAGCGCCCGAAATCATGTCAATATGCAATTCGACTTGTCTCTACGGAACCACATGTAACAAAAAGGCAACACATCCTTTTCGCAAGCATTTCTGGGCCTTCATGCAGTTGATGATTCGCAGGGGCATGTCACGTTTCTCCCAATGCACTATCAGTGTTTCGTCATTTGCAAGTGGGATGCGAATGATCTTCTCATGACAAACGACTTCGGCTCTATTCTTGGATAGCCTATCCATGCCAAATACAACATCAAAACTTCTCAACTAGACGAGTAACAGATCAATATCAAATTTCCGTTCTCCAAGTTCCAACGAACATCCTTTAACAACTTCACCCAATTTGACAAGTTTACCATCGGCTAAATCTATGGAATAAGGAATATCTAATCTACTAGATTCAACTCCAAGCATACATTTAAATTCCACAGACATGAAACTAAAATTGGCACCAGTGTGAAATAGTATGGATGCAAAGTGATTGTTAACGAGAAACGTACGGGTGACCACGTTAGGGTTTCCGTAGGCGTTCCTTGCTCCTATGACAAATGCTCGACCGTGAGCGTTGTTCTCCATCGGGCAATCTTTCTTGTAATGCTCCTTAGTACCACATCCATAAAATCCTTGATTACGTCCATTCCCGTTTCAATTCCGATTACCAGTGCCATTACCATTCCCATTTCCATTACCTGCACTGTTACCCTTGCGATTCCCATTTCCATTACCATTTCAATTTCCACCTCCGTTCCCTTTTCCACCACAATCTTCAGTACGATGACCCAGTTTAACACATTTCTCACACTTTGGCCCATGGAAAGCACCCAGATGGTGACACCTGCACTTATCACACTTGGGTAGGTTGCCCAGATACTTCTTAACTCCAGTTTCGTTTGCAGCAGCAAACATCTTTGCCACTCGGGGCGGGTTTGATTCACGTTTCTTGTTGTTATTAGAGTTCTTGTTGTTGTTGCGGGTTACTTGATTAAGGCTCGAGTGTTTCCTTTTCTTATCACCAGACGACTCAGCATGCATTTCCAGTTTATCAGTTATCTTCAATGATAACTTCTTCATTCTAACAGCATCTTCAGTAAGGCTGACAGCCAGAGTTACAGCCTGAGTATTGCAGGGTTTGCCAACGTCACCATGCTTCGAATCTTTGGAGCCAATCCCCAAATATAACGCTGGATGCGCTTAAATTCAGGAGTCACAAGATAAGGGATCACTCTCGAGAGATCATGGAACCTTTAAGTGTACCCTACAATGTCTGCACCAACCATGGCCAAATTCCAGAACTCGGTCTCCAACTTCTGAAGTTCGGCACGCAAACATTACTTCTCCCTCATCCTTTCCTTCAAGTCATCCCAAGACATACCATAAGCCGCGTCATCACCCAAACTTTGAACTTGCAAATTCCACCAAGTCAGGGTTTCATCAACAAATAGACCGGTAACAAAAGTAACTTGTTGATCTACGGTACACTTGCTCATTCGGATCGTGGAATCAGTTTTCTCCGTCCAACGCACTAAAGCCACTACACCTCTAGTTCCGTCATAATTCAGTGGCTTGTAGTCTAGAAACTGCTTATAGGTGCAACATGGAATTTATACAACTGATTCATGAATGAGCAAATAATGAGACAATGACCGTTCATAAGTCTCATTAAATTGTAGCAAATCAACTTGACTTTACCTTGGTTAAGGTTTCCTCCAAATGAATCACCATAATCGTTTCGGCCAGTACCTCCTGTACCGCCACTGTGTTCAGCAGGGTTCGCCTCATACTGGGCGATGGCTTCAGAAATCCGTTCTTCCAGAAGAGAGTTTAGCTCCTCAGCAATCCTCGGCATCGGAGGGGTGGAGGTTGATCTGAACCTCAGGTATTCACCATTCTCCTGGGGGCCATGTTTCTTACAAAACACAACACAATACGGTTAGGTATTTATCGGATATCACCATACTTTTATTAGCTATATAATAAAAGAATAGATATATATATACACACACATATATACACAACCAAATAATCCACCAAACATATAAATCAAATCATACAAGCAATCAGGCATGCATAAAGAGATAAACAATAACGTGTAAGATAATCACCGAGTTTTTATATATATCATGACAACTTGTTACATAATTGTTTGTGAAGAAAACAAAAATGCATATGGGTTACATCACCCAATCTGTCGCACCCCGACCACGTAAAACAACAAACCACGACGGAAACGTCGGGGAGTGTAGTAACAGAATCATTGTTTCACAACACATGGATTTGAAGTTTCGTTTGATTAAATTTTAGTTTGTTACATTGTCTTGAAATTAAAAGAAAAACATAAGAAAATTGTCTTTCATTTTTTATGTCACTAAGGCCTTCGTCCAATCCTATGTTTTGCATGCATCATATTCATCAAACAACAACACCTAAAACATATGTGAAAAGAAAGTCAGCATAAAAATGTCGACGAGTACATAGGTTTTGTGAGTGTGTCAAATTCACGGCTTGTATACATAATGCAATACCTCGTACGACTACTAGAGTCGATAATTGAAAAAACCTTGTATCGAAAAGTGTTTGGTATTGCAATGTAATTTAACCAACTAAAACATGTTGGTTAAAGGTTATAAAACCTCGTTGCCAAGAATCTTGACCAAAACATTTGCTTTTGTAAACCAAATTGTAAATCGTCTCATGAGAAAACTTGTATGGTTTATATCATTTAGTAAACATCGTTGCGTGACATCATTTGAAATCATTTTTCCAAGTGAACTAAATAACGCCACGGAATGTAATATGATAAAAGCACTTATATATAAAAAGTACCAGCGGCGTATCTACCATGCTTTTATCACATTAAACCCGTCCCATTATCTAATCACTTACCATAAACCAATCATTCAATTGAACATGTTATCAATCGTTCGTGTTATCAATCTTTCGTGTTATAAAAAACAATCATTCAAATTTTTCAATTCGTCCGTGTTATAAACCATCGTTCAATCATCCTTGTCATAAACCATCGTTCGTGTTATAAACCATCGTTCAATCGTCCTTGTCATAAACCATTATTCCATCGTTCGTGTTATAAACCATCATTCGATAGTCCGTGTTTTAATTGTGAAAACTAACTTTTGGTCGTCTTTTTTAATACATTTAAACATGTGTGACTCGTCTATACCACCAAAGGGTATCTTTAATTGACTAACAAACCACCAAAGGGTTTGTTAAAATGACAGATTATGTCGTTACCCACATTACCCCCAAATCCATGGTGATAGTCTGATAACGGGATTTGTCAGATCCTATGGTACCATAACATACTACTGGTCAGTTTGGCCAAAGCTAATGAATGTCATTCATGTTATGTATCAACACCCTAACAAGTTCGTTCACATTATTGAAATCGTTGTGTTTAATATAAACCATGGTACTTATTTTTTGAAAACTTGAAATCGTTTTAGCACATATGAATCACCCCAAAACAATTGAAAGCATAAAATAGGGGAACTATATACTCACTTGAGATTGCAAGTATCCTCAATTAAGTGAACTGACAAAGCTCGGGAAATCAAGGAATCAAGTGGCACCTAGTATGGAATCACTATGTTAATAAATCGGGACTTAAATCGAGAGATCGGGTAGAATGAGGTCTTGTAAACCAAAGAGTGTTGGAACTCATATGATATGGTTTAACAAAGCCTATATTCTGATTTAAAATCAATCCTAAGTGCTTTTGACCCGTTATGACCCGTTAAGGTAGTTTACCCTACTTTAACGCGTCATTTGCGCAATTGCACGTTCGGATGGTGTAACCAGTCCTATGATAAGTCTTATATGCCTAAACATGCTTAATAATGTTGCATAATGAGTTTAAGTGTCAAAATTTAGGTCACATATGCTTAATTGAAATTATGCGCAAAAAGGGCACTTTGGTCATTTTCCTAAGGCATATAAACTACCTATCATACAACTAATCAAACGAAGTGACCATATGGTATAACCACGGAAGGTTATTCCCTATATAACTATGGCCACAAGATATGTTTGGTCGGATCCTAATGATCGAGCAAACGAGTCGGGTTCGAAAGTCTAAGCGGTTGTCGAGACCGCTTGACTTACGACCCTAAATAAGCACTTAACTAAAAGTGACGAGTTAAACATGTTTAACTAAGTTAGAAAACTAATTTGATATCAAAACAAAGTGTTTTGATACCCGAAAATAGTTTCGTCGCAAAATGCACATAATCGTACATTTTGACCGAAACTTTGACTCGTCACTTCGACTAGTCAAGGAGGTAATCAGTAGGTATAGTCGCAAGGGACTATAACCATCGTGATTACGCTCACGTTGCAAAGTTCTATTGAACTTTGACTTGACCAAATCATGGTCAAAGCTGAAAGTCAAACACTCTTTGACTTTTAGCTTGAAATAAATAAACAAGCCAAGGAAGAACACTTACAAGTGTTCTAGGATGAAGAAGATGACTAGAAAACTCAGTTATAAAGCCTCCAACATGTGTGGTAGCCTCAAATCAGAGCTTTAGAGAGAAGAAAATGGAAATGAGCAAGTTTGAGGGTTGAAGATCATGGGTATTTATAGTGTTCTAGGATGAATGTGATCTTGCCAAGTGTTTTGTGTGGTGATCAAGGAATAATCTCAACCATACACTTGTTAGGACCTGATTAGGGGACTTGGAGAACAATTTACTTGGTCCTTAACCAAAGAAACAAACTGCCAAAACCATTGAATTTAGCAGCTTTCAAGAAAAGCTGGTTTCTGCCCAGCACCAGCTCTCACGCCCCGTGACCCAGACAGGTGATTCTGTCGCAACCTGCCAGTCAGTTTGGGAAGAAGTTTCTAATTTTGGAAAACAGGCCCCTGCATGTTCCAAACTTGTTTTTCGACACGTTTAACCCCTGTTAACCCAATTTCAAGGCTTTACAAGGATGTTAAAGCATAGGGGACTTGAAATATGCTTGGAAATATCATGGATGTCGGTTTGTTTGGTCATACAATCGCGTTTTTCGGTTAATTACGATGAAACTCGAACGGATGAGAAAACGAACCAAATTATGCGACGAATGGTATCTATGCATTCCCATCACTAAAATACATTATTTTAGTGATTACAAAAATTTTTGGATGTCCGGATATGGTCAGAACGTAAGATATGCACGCATATGCATACTTTGGTCGTTTTGACGCTTTTAGTCCCTATGATCAAATAAGCGAATTTTCGCAAAAAATTGGATTTGATCCCTAGCTTTTCAAAAACACATGAACTGTCCCTATGGTTTGCACTTTTTAACTTATTTAGTGCCCAACCAACAAATCTAAAGGTTACAACGGGTCCAAGTTGGTGACCAAACGCGTTACAGTGCAAACCCCATGGACTATCCATGTACTTATAGAAAAAAAGCTGGGGACTAAATTCGTTAACAAATGCAAACAATAAGGACCATCCATGTACTTTTGGAAAGCAAGAGTCCAATTCCAAAAGATTTGGGAAACCATAGGAACTATCTGTGTACTTTACTTGAAAGTATCAATTTAGTGGTCTTTTACTTTTAAATGTTTTTTTATTTAAGGGGCAACTTTGGCGTTTGCGTGACGCATAAGGAAAGCCCCCAGGTGTAATGGGATGGTGGCCTTCAAGAGCTGTAACGTTTCTTGACAATCATGACACTGATGTTATTATGTTAATGCTCATCATGGGCATATATGTCAATATATTTATCCTTAAAAGAATATCAGAACATATGATTTCGTTGCCTAATAAATGAAGCAAATTTGTTTTTATGTTGCAGGGTCATTGGCCATTTCCTTCGGATCATGTCATGGAGGTATAGGATTCACTTTTTTCTTGATTATACATTTATACTTGAAAAATCAACTTTTGACTTTTGAAGACACATTTATATGGGTTTATTGTTTTGATTATCTTGAATATGGTTACCAAATTTAGAAAAAAATGAATGTTCTAGGTTCTGATTTATTAAATGTTCTAGGTTCTAACGACACGGAGATGTTGAAGATCGTGAACAGTAGTAGCTTGAACCTCAAATACTCCATGGTTGAGAAAGCCACAAATTCTTTAGATGAAGCTAAAAAGCTTGGGCAAGGGGGATTTGGAGCAGTATACAAGGTAGTCTTATAAAATCAATCGTTTGACCTTATGAAACCAAACTTACTTATACATGTCTTTTTGCATATCATGGAGTTTTTAATTAGTTTATGTTAATCATCAACCATGTTAAGGTTAATCCAAGCGTACCTGGTTATATCTCAAGTGTAGCAGCAACAACAACTTTTAGACGTTTTTAAGGTTAATCCAAAGAAGAAGTTGCTGCCATTAAGGTTCAGGCAGCTTTTCGGCGTTTCTTGGTAAACTCTGCTTAAAACTGTCATATCATTGCATTTTAAATACGCTAATACAAAGATTTTGGTTGTTATTAGGCACGAAGTAAGTTGCGAGCTTTCAAAGGGCATGTGAGGTTAAGAGTGTTGGTTCAAAGCTACGCAGTCATAGCGCTCCAAAATCAAATAGCGGTCAAGGCCCGCTATATGATATATAGATTATAGCGGTGCTATAGGGGATAGCGGTAATTTTTGTATCATGCATAATTTATGTAAATAGCGGTCATATGCGGTGTTCCATGGTGGTGTTTATTTAAATAAGCAAATATTGCATATAGGTTTCTGTATACGATATGGACTGAAGTTTTGAAGAACTCATGGTTTTCTAAAGCATTTTTAGTGAATCATTAGATTATGACCTAATTTAGAAGGTTTTTGGGTACTTGAAGTTTATCGGTTAATAAACACCTATTTTATATTTTATATTGTATAGGTTAGTGTATAAGCTATGGATTGAAGTTTTGGTTGACACTAAATGAGAGATTATTTGTTGGAATATGAGTGCCTAATCACATCGTAGAGATAAATAAGCACTTGAAACTTAAGAAGCGTGAAAGGAATATTATTTAACTGCTTTATGTTTGATGTTATTATTATTTTTAGAATGATTTTCTAATTTTATAAAACATCGTCTATATATTTCAGGTTCAAGGTTTATGTGAGGGTTCAAGATGAAACCGGTAGTGTGTCTAAACTTAATTAGTCGACAAGTTTAATACGTATATTCTTAAGTATAAAGCGAATGTGAATTCATTAAATAATTTCACATCATATTTTACATATAAACGTAGGCTTATATTCAATGTTTACGATGTACCCGCGTCCATCGGCGAGGTGTACACAGCTAGTCTAAATTTATAAGTTAAGCTAGTTAGTTTGTAGGTCTCTAAAGGAGTTTTTAGTTAAAAGAAATTAATAGCTCAGTTAGTACTGTTAGCATAATTAAAGGGACCAGTTAGTACTCTTATATATGATTCTTTGTCAAATGTAAAAGTATACACACCCTTCTGTTTCCTACACGACACCTTTTCAAAAGCTAGTCGCTCAGCTTCACTCAACCCTTCTGTAAACCTTCAAGTGTGCATACGAAAGCGACGCAGCCGACCACCTGTTCGAATCTACCTTCCGGTCCATCTCGCCTGCAATTCGACTAGTTGGAGTCGCAACAAATCTGTTGAGCACCACCACCACATCGATTGGCTTTGCGATTCTGCCATTCGCTACCGTCATACCGACAACCGATAAACCTTGAGCCTCATCAAGCACACGCATTGTTCGATCATCATCAAGCCGCAACCCATTGCTCTCATATCCATCTCGCTTGACGACTAAGGTAACCATGTTAAATCTTCGGCTGATTGTAGTTGTTTCGTTGTCCATAAGCTGTCTAAATTAGAGGGTTTATAACTATTGATTTCTTTTTTTGGCAACCACTATGTTTGAACTGAACCTAGTACACCAATATATGGGGAAAAAAAAGATAATAAAGTTGCCTGTTCATTTTGATTTTGGTCTTCTAGATCGATCTCTTTTTTAGAATCCACCCCTACTCGCATGACTTATAATTATTGAAACCAATATAACTATATAAAGAACTTTAATTAAGAATACGAATTCAAGCACAATCTGCAAGTTTTATACTTGGGGGGGGGGGGGGGGGGGGGGGGGGAGAAACTCAGTTCGTGGATTAGAGAAGAAGACGAACATTTATTTTAGTTCTTTTCTATTTTGGTTTATAGCCACCAAACTTAATTACAAGGGAATCCATAAAGAGTTAAACGTACATTAGGGCTTATCGTACGATACGTACGTGATCATTCCAGCCGTATGATCTGGTGCGAATTCAATCTTCCACATGCGATTTTGTCCATCTACACACCCCATGCCATTTTTCACATTACCCCATGCTAGCTATTTTTTCACATGCGATATTCAATCTTCCACATGCGATTTTGTCTATCTACTCACCCCATGCCATTTTTCACATTACCCCATGCTAGCCATTTTTCCACATGCGATTTTGTCCATCTACACACCCCATGCCATTTTTCACATTACCCTATGCTAGCCATTTTTCACCGATTTCATTTGCATGGGATTTCAAACCATGCGATTTCATTGCATTTTCAAGCCATGCGATTTCATTTCCCTTTTTATAACATGCGATAAGGTTACACTTTTTCTATGTATATATATATAGGGGATGTTCTATGCAGAACACTAAATATTGCAAGAACACGCAGAACAATATAAATCACCCAATTTTTCAATTCTAAAAACCTAAAGAGTAAGGAAAATGTTACAAATGAAAGATTTATTTTTTCGCACACTAGAATTTAACACAAAATATGAAAAAATTTCATTTTTTTATATAACCTACACATATATGTATTCTGTGTAGGTTAAATTACCTACATGTACGTTGGCTAAGTATAGATAAAAATATAAGGTTTTCCATGCATATATAATATACATACGAATGTAGGAAATATAAAATTTAAAAATATGAACTTTAAATCATAAAATCTAGTGATTTAAAGTTGTTCTTTTTGTTCTCGCAATAATTAGTGTTCTGTAATGATCCTCATCCTATGTGTGTGTATATATATATATATATAGAGAGAGAGAGAGAGAGAGAGAGTTAGGTTAACGTACAAGAGCCCTTATCCTACATTACGTACGCGATCATCTCAGCCGTTGGATCTTCATCCCAAATTGAAATCGCATGTTGGTTTTTTGTAACAATTTCGCATGTTGGTTTTTTAACATGCGATTTCATCAAAATTACCACATGCGGAATTGTTACAAAAAAACCAACATGTGATTTCATTAAAATTATCACATGCGAAATTGTTACAAAAAAACCAATATGCGATTTCATCAAAATTATCACATGCGATTTCACATCGCGTACGTAGCGTACGTTAAACCATTTTGTACAATACACTTTTCCTATATATATAATGTACAAATAATATAAAATGTAAACCAGTGCTGTTCGTTTTTGGGAAACTGAATGAGTTAACTATACATATATATATTTTTTTTACGTTAAGGTAAATGTATTTAAACGATGTATAAGTGACTAAATAAATATATCCATCAGTGAATTATTTATACCTAGAAGATTAAGGAAAAGAATTAATACTAGTATTTATAACCAACCACCCTAAGTATTCTTATAGGAATCCTATTTAAACAGCAACACAACAAAGTACAATAATTAATATTATGTAATAATATTGTAGTGTTTCGTGACGTTTGATTCAAGCTTAGGATTTACTACGATCATCGCTAATCGCTTAAAGATAATCGTGTTCGTTCATTCGGTTTCTCAATCTTTACTCGTGCGATATTTCAAGGAATGTGAATGTAGTATGTCTATTACTTCCGTCAATTTCAAATCGTAGCACAAAACATATCAAGACAAGGTTTTACAATGTTTTAATTAGGGAAAAGTCTATTATAAATAAGAAGCGGCAAACTTGTAATTAAGGAGAACTTTCTTAATGTCTTGCCTATAAATAGAGGTGTTATGTTAGATTTTGAGAGGTTTTGCTCATTTAAAGAAGTTAGAGAGAGAAACTAGAGAGAGAAAGCTCTACGAGGTGATTCGCGGTTTTTGTATTTGTTATATCATCAATCGAATAATCGTTTAATTATGTTCGTGTGTCCGATCCACACATGTAAACGGATTTCGCACGTGTGTTCTTCGCAATCGACGGTTATTCGAAATCGATCCAGAAACGAGTCCACAAGTGGTATCATAGCGGGAGATCAATTGCATGGATTAAAGACACGAGATTTCATCAAAACTGGAGCTGAATCGCATCAAGATTCATCCTTCTACTCCTCTTCTTCACGTTTTACATCTTAAAACTCAGATCTACACGATTTTAACAGATAAAAACGCTTGAATTTTTGAAATTATGTGCGAAAACCATTTTTTTATTAATCCTCCAAAGTTTCAAAACAAAATTCGAAGTTTTATGTGTTCAATTTGTGAGAAAACCGATCGAAAAGTGAAATTTCGACGCTGAAAGTGTTGGTACGAAGTCGTAGCTTCGTACGAGGCCACGCTTGAATTCTGGTACGAAGCTAGAATACATAAACTTTGTACGAAGCCAACATCTGTTATATTTCATGCATGGTTATGTAGATAGGGTTAGTTTTACGAAGCCATAGGTTTTAAAAAAGAGAAAATTACCAAAATAGCCTAGAAAAAGTTTGACTTACCAAAATAGCCATCTCATGAGTCTTTGGAGAGGGGTATCACAGATTCAAATGCGCGGGATGCCTCTTTCAAGACCCCTCATGCGTCTTTAAATATGGAAGTGACACGTGTCTCAATGATTAGGCAGACTCCTCCTATGCCTCAGGCAGACTCATCCAATGCCTCAGCAGACTCATCCAATGCCTCAGCCAGACTCCTCCAATACTTTAAGAAAATACTTTAAAATATTTTAAAAAAATACTAAAAATATTTTTTTTAAATTTAAAAAAATTACTTTTTTAAATTTATACACGTAAAGATATCTTGGCTAATTTTAACAAAAATACATAAAAAAAATTAAAAACAAATACTTTACGTAAAGATATCTTTAAAATACTTAAAAAATACTATACGTATATAAATTTAAAATACTTTACGTATATAATTTAAAAAATATTTTTTTAAATTAAAAAATATATATTAAAAAAATATTTTTACTATTTTTTTAAAATATTTTAAAGTATTTTCTTAAAATATTTGGAAGAGTCTGGCTGAGGCATTGGAAGAGTCTGCTGAGGCATTGGATATTAGATGAGTCTGCTGAGGCATTCGATGAGTCTGCCTGAGACATTGGATGAGTCTGGCTGAGGCATTGGAGGAGTCTACCTAATCATTGATACACGTGTCACTTCCATATTTAAAGACGCATGAGGGGTGGGCATCCCGCGCATTTGAATCCGTGATGCCCCTCTCCAAAGACTCATAAGGTGGCTATTTTGGTAAGTTAAACTTTTTCTTGGCTATTTTGGTAATTTTCTGTTTAAAAAACATGCACATGTTTGTCACCAACCCACACACTTCCACAAAACTGCATGTGTTTGTACGTAGCTGATTTTTTTCAATACATAGTACGAACCTAGGATTAACACAGTAGTACGAACCCATGTTATAATCTTTGTACGAACCCAGCAATTTGCGAAGCCACGTCTTTATACGAACTCAGCAATTTACGAAGCCACATCTTCGTACGAACCCAGAAGTGATATTTCATACGACGTTGATTCAAGAATCTGGGAATCTAAAATCGTTATTATTGTCAGTGGCGGAGTATGACCAAAAGTTACAAGGGGGCGTAAAGTGATGGGACCCAAAAAAAATTCCTAGGCTATGTTTTGGGTCGGGTCGGGTCAGCTATTCGATTTAACTCGGGTCAAATAATAATAGTTCCAAATAAAACAAAGTGTATATTTGCCAAACTACCCATCATTTATACACAAAGTTTATAGATATTTAGGATATACAATTTAGGAAAAATAATCGGGGGCGATCCTATATAATTTTAAAATTTTTGGATGAAAAATCGAAACTTATGCACTTCTAACCGAAACATTGGGGTGGGCGGGTGCACCCCCGGGAACCCACAATACTTCGCCACTGGTTATTATTTCATAAGAATCAGGGATTGGGAGTTGATTCGAACAAAGGTTTGATTAAGCATCTAGAGATTAGGGTTCATAGACGCGAATCAGGAATCAAGTTAAGTTTTTGCAGTGGGTATTGATACAGAACAGCAGACAATTATTCGTTGAATTAGGAAGTCAAAATTACAACAATTGTCGCTGAATTAGAATCATATCAGCTGATACGTCTATTCATCCATTGTTTTATAAAATCCATTTGTCGGTTTAGTTCCTGAACAGATTCATCAGTTGGAATTGAGTATATTCGCTGCAAGACTAGAATTACATTTGTAAAATCTGTCTTGTTGATTCGCTAACAGGTTCATTTGCTTTCACCGAAAAAACACTATCCGTTTGGTGTTTTGTGCATCTGCTGTTATATATTCGTTGCAGATCAGCGTATATCTACTGCAGAATACATTCGTTGCTGTTATACACTGTCCGTTTGGTGTTTTGTTGCATCTATTGTTATACACTGTCCGTTTGGTGTTTTGATATTTGGTGTTTGTCGCTAGTTCATTTGTGAAATCAGAAACAGAATTAAAAGATCGGTTGCTGAAATCATTGTCATTCGCAGTGCAAATTGTTAGAAAAAGAACAAAAGAAAAATTAGAAAAAATAATGGATCCTCAACATCATATCCATATTTAAGTCTTTCCTTTTATTTGTTCTTGTAAAGCCTATAAATAAAGGCTCGTTTTTTCCTGTTTTGTATGAGAGAAATATATCAATAAAATTCAGTTCCTTTTTATTATCTTTGTCTCTGATTATCATTTACAACATGGTATCAGAGCAGAGTGATGATCTTTGAAAACTCTGTTCGTCAATCTCAAACCAAAACCAAAACCAAAACCAAAACCAAAATTGTTCAACAAACCTCAAACAAATCGATCTTTGTCAAACTCCCCAACGAAGAGTCAATCTTCGTTCAAAACCCCTCACGAAGATTCAGTCTTCAACTCCCAACGAACCTCTGTGTAAGCAACAAACCCTAAAACCTTTCCCAATTCCGCTGCCACAACTATCTCAACCGCCACAGCCCACAACCATAGCCACCGCCTCCATTCTGTGGCGGAAACCCAGCTACCGCCACACCACAAGCCCAAAACCGTCACATCCAGTCTTTATCGCCCATCCAACTCTGAACCGGAAAAAAAACCAAAATCAAATCAAAATCTAAACCGCGAAATCGAACCTGAAACCCCGGTGAACTTCGCCACCGCCGCATCCACTGCCGTCGTTGCCGCTGAAAACCCTAGTTGTTGCCGCCGCTGAAAACCCTAAAATTCGTCACCACCGCCACGTTCATTTCTACCTGTAACCCTACAACCCTAAATATCAAGTTCTCCATCAATCTCGACACCGCCCCCTAATCGGACATTATGGATAGCACTAAAGTGAAGAACAACGATACTGACAAAGGAACGAGACACAAAGAGAAGCATGACAAGCCAAAGCCTGATGTCGATCCGGCTGAAGTTTGGAAGATTGGTGGCTTAGTTCGAAATAAGGACAAATTTGTCAAACGTAGGCAGCGGCTGATTGGGCCTGATTCTTCCACTCTAAAGGCACTTGAGATTTTGACAGAATACTATATTCTTGTTCAGGGAAACTCGACATCTGCTATGGGTTCCTATAAAGGCAAAGGGTTCCTTTTATAAATAAAAGGAAATATTAAAAAAAAACAAGTGTCAACCGCTCAAAAATATTCAAAGCTCAAAAAAATAAAGTTAAAAAAAAACAAACCAAAAATCAAACCCCCAAAAAAAAGAACCAAAACCAAAATCCCTTGAAATAAATCAAAACCCAAAAACCAAAAACCCAAATCAAAACGAATGCCAAAACCCAAATGGCCAAGTTGAATTTTGGAAATCCCATAATTCAACTTGAGGGGGAGTGTTAGAAAAAGAAAAAAAAAATAATTTAGAAAAATAATGGATCCTCAACATCATATCCATATTTAAGTCTTTCCTTTTATTTGTTCTTGTAAAGCCTATAAATAAAGTCTCGTTTTTTCCTGTTTTGTATGAGAGAAATATATCAATAAAATTCAGTTCCTTTTTATTATCTTTGTCTCTGATTATCATTTACAACACAAATACCCATCGCAAAAGTGTTCAGTAGTTGTTTAGTTCGTCTGCAGATTTGTTCATTCTCCGAAACGTTATTAGTCCTCGTTGTTTGTTCACTTGTTGTCCAAACTAATTCATTCGCTGAAATCAGCGTTCAGTCGCAGAAAAGAATTCATTCGTTGTTGTGAAGTGTATTCACTGTTGTCTAGTTCATCCGCTAAACGTATTTTTCACTCGTTGAAATAGGTTTAAAAATCAACAACTGAATTGCGCGCAGAATTGAACATAGTTCATTTATTTGAGATAATTAGTTTATCCATTCGCTGAGTTTGCATAAATCTGTGATTCTAAATTGATATATCTGAACCGAGTGGCTTTTTGTGTTATTCGTAAACTGAAGTTTAGCCGCAGAATTACATCTGCAGATTTGCGCAGACGTCCATTCGTTGATATCAAAATCGAATACCGCAGAATTTAAGTTGAAAAAAGGTACTTGTTTGGTCTGTGTTATTCAAACTCAGTGTAACACCCCAAAAACGGGTTTGGTAATCAAACCATGTTAATACTAAAAGACGGATAAAGAACCGTTAGTGGTAAAAATTGAGCCAGAAAATATTAGGATTTATATAACTAAATCTAATATTTAATAAAAAGAGAAAAAGAATGCGTTTGGGAAATAAAGTTTATAGAAGGCCCGAGTTAACGGGACTTAAACTAAACTTAGTCATAGATTCCCAAAACCCACTAATTAAATTAGGAATATTTAACCTAGTTAATAAGTGGGGAATATTGTTAGAAATAAGTAGGCTGTGCCCTACTTAATTAAAAAGGAAAAACATTGTATATGTTCATGAATGAAGCATGTAAATCAAATTACTGTTAAATAGTAACTGAATAAATGGTTGCCAATGAAAGTCAAGAATATAGAAAGATTAGAGGCGTCACTTACATGGGGTGTAGTGCGGAAATTATGAAAAGGTCATGTGTGTCATGTGTTGATCGCTTACTCTGGCCAAGTAAGTAGTGAACACATGATGTCATGAACTTTTTATGATGGACATACTTACATTCGATGTAATAGGGACGGAGTGAATGGGACAAATAAAAAAGTACCCAAATGAAACAAATGAACAAAATAGTTGATAATAATGTCAACGCACAGCCGGGTGACGGAAGCGTATTACATTAGGATAATGAGCCCGAGAGAAGGGACAAGGATTAATGTAAATGATGATACAAATGAATGATCAAAAGAAAATTCACGGAAATAAGTCATCTTGGACGAAAGGGCCATGGTAAACAAAATGGGCAAGTAAAACCAAAGTATAGATGATCCGTCGGGTCATAAAAACAAAGGTGTTGCCCACACAAAAAAGATAATCAAGGTTGTTAACTTTAGTCGTAATAAAGCTAGGATAACGATGATAATCGCCACTCATAATTAATAAGGCCGCCAATGGTGGTCACTTAAAGAATAAAAGACATGGTCGAACAAAAGCGATGGATTTCGCTAAGACGACCAAGTAAATTAAAATGACGTCTAAAACTATATGAGAATGGTTACTTGATAATGATTTCGGTAAAGATACCCGATGTATGGGTAGGATTGTGGACGAATGCGTAAACCAAGAGACGGGAACACGAAATAGAAAGTCAAAAGACTCGGAATATGAGTTAAGACTAAAAGACGATGAGAATATGCAAACAGAAATTTTGATAACTACGTTCAACTATTTTAAAGTCGAACCGATCAAATAAATAAAAGTGCGAAAAATTAATAAACCTACGTAAAGGGGTTATAGGCATTAAACACATTAAAATAAAAGAACCCGGGTAATGGGTGGTAAAGGAGTATAAGTGTGAACTGGGTAACGGTAACCGTAGGACAAACCGACGTGTAAATAACGTTAGAAGTCGTAAAGTCGGAAAGATAGTCCGAAAGTAAACAAATGAAACCTTAGACTACGGTCAAGGTCAACTAATGCTCAAAAGCAAAACTAAAGGATTCCAAACATAACAAAGGATGCTTTAAAGCTATATATGTATAAATAGATAATTGAATAAAGACTAGAATAAAAGATGATCTACGGGATCATCATAACCTACGGGATATTAATTAGTGTAAAGGTCTCCGGGGCCAAAATGACCCACGGGACATAAATTGAAGCAAATGGATGATAAGGGCCTCGCCTTAAAGAGGTGAAAGCTTAAGGAAATAGTATACGAGGCTAAGTGAAGGAACCTACGGGTCAGTAGTGTAAGATGAGGAAACTTGTTACGATTCCCTGCGTAAAACGAGAACGGAAAACAATAAATTATGGGTTGTCAATATCCTGGTATGGGTAATTGACAAAAGTTAAAGAGAAGATCCTAAGACTAAAACTTCGGTTTTAGTAAGAAATAATGTTTTTACAAACATAAATTCTGATAGGAATTTAAATAATAAGCATGAAAGATACAAGTCCTGACACTGATAGGCGCAAGACAATATATTCGAAAAGTGATATTTTTTAAAATGAAAGGTTAATATAAATTAAACATGATGCGACATGATCACGGTCAAGAGATGCGATGGGAAGTAGGATCACATTATAACCAAGCGAGCGGTAAAAAGTAACTGGACTAATAAGTCTAGTTAGTGAGACCGGTTAAGGTCAGCAATTCAAGTCAAGAAATTTAGTTTGCTCGAAAACGGTGAATTCGGTATAACTGAACCGAATAAATAAATTTGAAAACAAAAGAAATTGTTGCTAAAAGTGAAAGATTTCACTAAAGACCTTTAAACGGGTCAAAGTAACGGATTCATAAAGAATTCGATAGTATATGAAAGCGATGGATATCGCTAAGTTAACTAAACTAGTGGAAATAACGAGATTACGATACTTCAAGTTGCACTATGTCGTATGAGTTATGTAGACAATTAGTAACCAAAAAGACGTTACCATACTTTTCTTGTAATACAAACTATTGGATAAAAGTATAAGTAATGTTTAAAAGATCTCTCGGATCAAACATATTGAGTTAAACTCAATGAATTATGTAAGAAAGGGTTTCGAGGACAAAACCTCTTTAAGGGGGTAGACTTGTAACACCCCAAAAACGGGTTTGGTAATCAAACCATGTTAATACTAAAAGACGGATAAATAACCGTTAGTGGTAAAAATTGAGCCAGAAAATATTAGGATTTATATAACTAAATCTAATATTTAATAAAAAGAGAAAAAGAATGCGTTTGGTAAATAAAGTTTATAGAAGGCCCGAATTAACGGGACTTAAACTAAACTTAGTCATAGATTCCCAAAACCCACTAATTAAATTAGGAATATTTAACCTAGTTAATAAGTGGGGAATATTGTTAGAAATAAGTAGGTTGTGCCCTACTTAATTAACTAACCAAATTAGAGGGGCCAATGTTGTTAAAATTGAAACTTATATTACTAGTTTTAACTAAAAACGAAACCAAACACCTCAATAGAGATGTCTGGTCAAACAAGAACACAGGGGGCGACACAGGCTCCCCACCAAACCCTTGTGCATGTCAAACTTGATCAAATTGAGGGTTCAAATCAGCTCCAAATCGAATTTCAAGCACAAATTCATGAACACCTAGTTGAAAGGATCACAAGGTATGTAAAATTGTGATGTTTTGATCCATCTTAAATTCTAGGTTATTTGTAAGAAACTGAAATTGAGCTTGATTATGTCATGCATGGATGAATCTTGAAGTAATATGATGTCTAGGAGTAAACCCTAGTCAATAACATGTTGGATTATTGGATAATCTATGAAATTCATGATGATCCATTGATAAGTTAAATGGGTTTTGTTGATTTGATGAAATTGATGTGTATAAACATCATATTAATTCATATGAATGAACTATTTGAACAAATTAGAGATTTTGTTAAGTGTTCATAAGTGATTAGAAGTGGGTTTTGACACAAGAGTTAAACCCATGGTTATGATGGTCAAAGTGTATATATGCATACAATGACTAAAATTACATGTTGATTTATGGTTACTTGATGTATGAATTAGATAGCATGTTAGTAGAAGTAGCATCTCAAAAGATGACGCTCACTAAGTGGTTGATAATATGCCTAAATCGAGACATGTGAACTTGTTAGTGCGTTCATATTTGTAAATTGGTGGTTTGACTTTTTAAAAAGTCAAACCGACCTATGATAAGGTTCATTAAGAATAGTGGTAAAAGATTCATAAGGTGTGAATGTCATGATCTTGAATAACTAATCTAACCACCTTGAAAATGATGATGATAGTTTGACGCGTAACAAGCTAGGTGGAAGCTTGATGAGGGAGCGGGTCAAACGAATCACGAAGGAAAGGAAAAGCGTACTCGGGATGCAAGGTAAGTGAAGCTTACACAATTTTGTAGAATACTTGTTTATTCTATACGATATAAATGCGATAACGATAATATAGAAAATATGAGTTTCCGACGCGATCGATACGAGTCGGAACATATAAAGATGATAAAAACCTTGGTTTATGGCAAAAAGGGCAAAACGGTAATTAAATCATGTAATGATTTTAAGAAATTATGAATTCCCGTTAAGATTACCTTGTAGTGTAATCTAATAATGATAAAAAGGATAAAATGGAAATTTGTCAAGTGTTGACCAATGTAAATCGAAGTTAAATGAATACCCATGGCGTAATCCGAAATTGGTTGAATTTGTAGGAAAAGAGTTTAAAAGAAAAAGGGTATGATAATAAAATCCGGGATGGGATGGATGTATGAATTGGAAATCAAAAACGATGTTTTTGATTAAATAGATAACGTTGGGCATATAGTCCAAACGGGTCCAATGGTGGTGATAACACCATTTGACAATAGCGACTAATGTGGTTGTCAAGCCTTGTGTTAACAGGACCGATTAGCCAATCGGATAATTGCGTCACCATTGATGGTGTGATAATGAAAACAAGGTATAAATCGGGTCTACTTGTTGATCCGGGCCAGGTACGCATAATTATGTTGTAGTTAAAAGTGTTATTTTGGTCGAATATTTGAGAGAGAGTCCTTCGTCATAAAAGGACCAAAATCGACCAAAACGCCCTTGTAGGCTAAATTGAACAAACAACCCTTAAGAGTTGTTTGGAAACGAATTTCATGATTAGATAGATACTTAGAATAAGTATAGAAGTTGAAAGATGTAATATGTTAGTCAAGTAGCTCTATTTAAGTCTTGCCGTAAAATAACAATCCGAAGGGCAAAACTCGGAACATATAGATAAACACATTGTAATCCAACACACAAAGAGTTGTAGTTGAAGACTACTTGATAAGAAATGTACGAATAAGATGCTAGAAATGAATGAAAGCGATTTCAAGCTTTAAAGTGCGTAAATACCCTTAACGGGTCAAAATAAGCATACGAGCGAAAATGGTTTAAATTGTGTAATAAACCTGTGATTAGAACCTAATATGGTATATAATATTTATTTGAAGAAGTGTAGGTGATGTAGGAATCAAACAAATATGTTTGTTTGATAAAATGCATAAACGGGTAAAATTTGATAAAAAGGTAACGAGTCGAAGGCTTGAAAGTCTCAAAATTTATTTATGTTGGATGTTGGATTTTAACTCCATAAGATGGAGAATTAAATTACGGACGCGTAGGAAAAAGAATCGGGTAAAATGGATCAATAACGAAGAAGTGATGGCCGTTTCCGTGAAATCGGGTTGAGCTGGGAATGTACAGCAACAACTGAAGGCAACAGTCTGTGAAAACAAGGGCTAGGCATGACGCCTAGGCCCTTGGCGTCACGCGACGCCCCTAACTCCGGAAAATTTTTAATTTTTGTCATTTTAACCCCTGTACTTGTTTGAACTTAATATTTGACTATCAAAACTAACTTTTAAGTTGGTTTTGATCATAGGTGATCGCCAAGAGTGCCCGGATGAAGATCAAGCTCGATGAGAAACCGAACACGATAAAATACAAGCTTCCGCGCGGCGTTTTGTCGTATCTTTAAAACGACGAATCCAATTACATTAAGTTGTTCAAACTTTTAAAATTGTAAAAGTTTTAGTAAACTCGTATTTTCTAAGGATACTTAATAGTAATTACATGTTTATTTTCGTTATTTATACGAAAACCTTTAAAATAATAACAAGGGTGTTACACTTAGCAGTTTTTATGGAGACATGAACAAGTTACAAACCCAATATATGTTACTTGTTGGTCAGTGTTTACAAATTTATCTTAGTACGAACCAAGTTCTGATCTACATAAGCAGAGTAACAGATATCAGAATTGTCATCGCGGAATTGAAGGGTATATGCAGAACTGTTTTAAAACATAAGTCATTTGCAGAAATGATTTATTCGAAGAAAATTGTCTCGTTCGTTGTTAAGAACCGCAGAATTAAAGGTCATCCGTAGAACCTTCATTCGCTGAGAAAAACCAGTCCATTTACGTCCGCAAAATTTGGTTCAGTCACTGTTAATTTTTGAGTCGCTTGAAAAGAAACAATCCATTGAATTGATTCATCTGCATGGTTCGAAAGTTGTACATTCACAGTTTCACATTCGATAAAATGTACATTCACGGTTTCACATTCGATAAAAACAGTCCGTATGCTGTAAAGCCACATTCGCACGGTTCTAGAATTCCACGCATACGCACAAGTTAATTGTTTCGCATTCACGCGTCGCATTCACGTGAAATCATATCAATCCTCGTTCACAAAAATTCAACATTACTGTTGGATTAATTTTGACGGGTAAAGTCAGGTTGGTAGCAGTATGTTTTTTAATGGGTCAAGTATTTTTAATTAGTCATGTGTTTTTTAAGTTTGAAGTGTTAAGCAAGATTAAGTTAGTGGGTTAATGGGTTAGAGGCCCTAATTATTAGTTAGTGGGTTAGTGGGTCATTGTTTGTTCCTATATATTGTACGTTTTCTTTAGAATGAGAAGTAGGGGTTTTTTTAACAGCAAACACATTCTCTGTACGTGAGTTTTCTTTGTGTGATTAAAGCCTTCAAAACCCAATAATTATTTCATAGTCGCACATTTTACGGGTTTTATTCGGTACATTAAAACTGATTGAGTGTATTGTGATTGCAGGTGTGATTCAAGATATTCAAGGTTATTCAAAGATTCGAGATCATGGCAGACGAATTTTATAACATGTTTTATAACGCTTACACATCCGAAACAACGTCGGAGACAAGAAGCATTTCGAAAACGATTTCAGATAGTCTGAATTACGATAACGTGTACGAAAACCAACATAAACCACCTAAACTTATGAATATAGAGGACTATAACTGGTGGAAAACAAGATTTGAGGATTAGGCAAAAGTGTTTGCGTATGATAGTTGAGTAATGATGAAGTTAGGATATAAAAAACCAACAAAACAAGGTGGAATTTTATTAACACTTGAAGAATTTACTGATAATAAGTAAAACACATTTCTGCTAAACAAAAGATGATTGCATTGTTATATCAATCTGTCCGAGATGATATTATTTCACTACTTGATTATGATAACACTTCAAAAACGTAAAAGAGGGACGAGTGACAAGGGACTTGAGTGGCTCACCCTAATCAATAAGCGGGAGCAGGTATCGAGTGTTGTGAGGGCTTTGAAGATTTATGGGAAGCATTAGAGAAAAAATGTACGGGTGGTGATGAAATTGTCAAAAACAAACGGTCTTTATTGAAAAAGGAGTTTGATTTGTTTACATGCATGAAAGGTGAAATCGTAATCTGAAGTTAGAATTGGAGAGGTTTGGAGTTGTCAAAGATAACGAGGAGATCATTGATAGGCTGATCGAAGCACTTCTAAGTGAAAACTATTGGCCATACTATGTCATGATTCTCAAAAACGGAAATGATACTAAAACAATGAAACTTGATTGGTTAATTGAGAAGCTTGAAGGACACGAACTGGAAATACAAAAGCAGAACAAAACAACCAATCAAAATTATCAACAAAATGTAGATTTATACTACCGAAGAAGCATGCTGATGAATAATCAAACACCGAAGAGGGCATTTAGCGCTGGAAGTTCAATCGATTCATCACAAAACAATATTCCAAAGTATGATTCGGGTTATCATTCATCAGCTTCAAATCCATCAAATCCGAACATAGTTCAATACAATATCGCCAAAGATCTGAACAACTCTCAAAGCCTGAATGTAGAAGTTACCAAGCAACAAATGGTGTTTTTAGTATCTATCCTTGAATGGTACGAAAGCCTGGTAGCGGGTAACGTTGGAAACCCGAATATGACGAAGGAAGATTATGACCAGATCGATACACAGGAGATGGAGTTTATCGATATAAAATGGTACATGGCTAGCATTATGAGGAGAGCTCAACGATTTATGGAAATTACAGGAAGATCTTGTTTGGGAGTTGCTAATATGAAATTGGGATTCGACAAATCAAAAGTTACAAGTTTCAATTGTAAACAGAAAGGGCACTTCAAAAGAGAGTGCACAAACAGGCAAGTAGAGGAAGGTGTGAATCTGTTCAGAGATGATTATTATCAGAAAGCAATCTACCATCACATCAGCAAGCCGTCAAAGGTGAACCAAAACCAAATTGATGAAGGTTCTTCAAGAGAAAGAAAACAAGCAATGGTAACAGACTGGGTAATTCAAGAAGACGAAGGGTTCAATTGGAATAACTACATTCCAAGAGAACATCATGCGTTAGTTGTTGAAGTTGAAGATGATAAACGATGGCAGAGAGATTATGATCGATTTGAAATTGATAAGTTGTATGCTCCTTTTTAAGGAAGCACAAAGAGCAAAAAGATGGAATGCTGAAAGAGAATGCTATTTGGATCCATAAGGCAATCCAGTGGTTGATCCTAAAAAGGTGGATTTAAATGCAGCAACAGTTGTCTTTCCACCTTATGATACATTTTATACGAGGAGGTCGAGTGAGAAAGATTTTGAAGCTAATCTGTTTAAACAATTAAGGGAAGTTTTTTATGCAAGTCTACCCAAAGGTAATGGAGTTGAAGAAGAAGAAAGAAGAAGATGTTAAGAAGCTGGTTGAAGAATTGAAGAAAACAGCAGGAGAAGCTGATGAAAACCAGCAGAAGGCTGATGAAGATCAGAAGAAAACGACAGAAGAATCAAAAGTGCCAGATGAAACTGAGGTAAAAATTCAAACTGAATCTTCTAAGTCGTTAAATAATGATGAAAATGTTGATAAAACTGAAGAAAAGTGTAGGAAATGCATGGAAACGTGCAGAGCCTGTACTGAGAAAGACGAAAATTTAAAATCAGGAGATATTGAATTTACAAAAATTGAAACTGTTTTCAAAACAAAATGTAAAGAAATGCTTAATAATGAAGAAGTTTTGAAACAAAAAATTGCAAAGCTAACACTAAAATGTCATAATTTTGAAAAAGAAAATGAAATTTTAAAACAAAAGTGTTCGGGAAAATGTAATGGTTGTATTAAGAAAGATAATAACATTCAAGAATTACAAAAAGAGTATGATAGAAGGAAACGGTCAAGTCATACTGTACAAGAAGCTTATGATGAAGAGACAAGTCAAATACATGGACGATAGATTGTCAGAAAGTTTAAAAACAACAAGACTTTTTAAGATCATATATGAAGAAAAGCAACAGGAGTTAAACAAATGTATTGATGAAGTTGCTAAATTCAAACAAGAATTGGCTGAAAAAGAAAAGATGGTTACAAAACTTCAAGGTTATCATAGTTCTTCGTACATTCTCGAACGTATTTTCAACATCACACCAGATAAAAAAGATTCTAAAAAGAACAAGAAGGGTATTGTTTCAGAATATCATCAGGTACCACCACTATTGAGAGGTAATTACACGTTTTATGATGAGGAAAATGTGGCAAAAGGTTTGAACATGGTTGACCAATTACCTGAAAACCTTGATGTGACTTACACCAAATCTGATGATGCTGGTGATTCAGAGGTGGTAAGTAAGGTTGTTGAAAACGTTTTGAGAGACGATTCTACCAAAAATGGTAAGTACGAGTCACAAGATGAAAATGAAGGAAGTTTTCATGAAACTTATCTGAAAAATTCGAAATCTGAGAAAGATGCGAGTGATGATCCAAAAGGATTGGCTTATACCATGATTGGATTGGACAAATTATTCTCAGATAACAACGAGTTCCTGATTCAGAATGTGATTGCGGATAAAATTGATAAAGTTTTCAAACCGGTAGAAATCGAGAAAACTGAAATTGCAAAATTTGTTGGAAAGAGCAAGAAAACTTTTTATAACAAACCTGGTTACAAAAAGAAGAACATGAAGGCTGGGTTGGGTTATAAAAAGAAACAAAACCAAAAGAAAAGGTATGGAAAATCAAAATTTCAGAAAAAGATGAACTTTGTTCATGGAACAAGTTCAGAAGAAGAGAAAGAACTCCAATTTAGATGAAAGTCTAATGAAGGATTCAATGCTCAAAAGAAACAACAACAGCAGGCTAAAGATGTTTCAAAGAAAACATGCTTTAGATGTCAACAAGTGGGACATGTTAGTCGTAAATGCCCATAAATTCTAAAACCTGTTGATGTTGTCCACGAAATAAAGAAGTCTGATGTTGTGAAACAAACGTCAACCAAGGTTGAGTCGAATCAAACTTGGAAGCCGAAAACATCCAAGGATGAATCACAACAAACATGGAAACCAACAACAGCCACATTTGTGACTAAAAAAAGTTGGATGTTCAGCTACCTGAGTCAATGTAGACTTGGGTTTCTTTGTTCAAGTGATTAAATTGTTTGAATGTGCAGGTGCTCCTGAAGATAAATGAATATCAGATTGAGGAGAGGAGCAGCCTGGTATGAGAGGAGGCTGGTCCCTGCCACTGAGAAACAGGGAGTTTGTTTGTTTTTATACATAAATAAACCATAATCCAAAAACCCTCCAAACAGAAAAATTAACCAAAAATATGTTTTTATTCTGTCAAAATTTCAAAAATAAAAAAATATGTGATAAACGGTCTCACTTATGATATGCAGTAGGTTTTTACACATTTAGTAGATTGATTTTGAGATATAAACCTAAATATCAATAACTCTCTTATCTCGTGGGGAACATCTCCCAAATATATGGATAACCTCCGAAATCTCGCTTGAGAGGTTGCCTAATTCTGAGATACTAGGTCTTTATACTATTTGATATCTGGGGAATTATACCTGGTCTTCTGATTTTGCGTCAGCAATGGCCTAGACTTCGTATAATACTTTATGTGCGTTAAATAGCTTTCCCTCTGCATAAAAATTGAGAACATATTGAAAGATATAAATCAAGTGCAGTTGTAAAGAAGATCCCTAAGTGGGGCACACCTAAAGTCGAGCCTTCATCTCTTTGATTGAACGGTAGTTCTGTCACACCCTGACTTTTGCGGAAGCGTGATTATGGGGTAACTAACTTGTTATCATTGCATTCAACCATATCAAACAATCTATATGATAATACCAAAGATTTGTCATCCATTAAATGAGTTTAAAACATAACAACATTGTCTAAAACGTAGACTTCAAAATTTTAAGTTTTACAAACCAGATGAATTGTATAAAAGTTTGCTAAGGACTCGTCAAAGATAATAGTTGTAATCCAAGTTTGGAAGACGTGTCTCGTCCAGGATTAAGACACACTGGCCAAACCCAAAAACCATGGATGACATCATTATACTTAACATGACATGAAATTCCAACGCCCGCCAGATCCATACTTAATTTCCTGAAATACATGTAGTTTGGAAAACATCAACAAAGGTTGAGCGAGTTCATGTGTATGTGAGTCTGTATAAATCGTTAATGTGTGTCTGTATAGATTGTGAAATATGTCTGTATAAATGTCAGTGTCTGACGTAAATATCTCTGGCACAAGTGCAGTCTCATTATTTGTGGCGGGGGCCATAGGGTCATCAATGTTTGACAACCCGCTTTTCGATCAAGGCGACATGTGTATCGGTGCATGGTAATCATAGTATGTATTTCCATAGTAATCACTATCAGTTAGCGTATGCAAACAGTTCCGCATATGCACGTTTATCAATAATCAACAATTAAGCATGTATGCGATAACAATGTAAGCAAGTAATCATCCTAGTCTTCCCTAGACTATCTCACCCAGTCTCACAGACCGAACTCCCTAGTCTCTCAGACTAACTCCCTAGTCTCTAAGACCAACTCCCTGGTCTCTAAGACCAACTCCATGGTCTCTATGACCAACTCCCTGGTCTCTAAGACCAACTTCCTGGTCTCTAAGACCAACTCCCTGGTCTCTAAGACCAACTTCCCAGTCTCTAGGACTAAATCCCTGGTCTCTAAGACCAACCTCCCAGTCTCTAAGACTAAATCCCTGGTCTCTAAGACCAAACCTCCCAGTGTCTAATACTAAATTTTTCCCCAGCCTCTAAGACTGAACTTCCCCAATCCCTAAGATTGAACCCCTCGATCTCTAAGACTGAACCTCCCCAGCCTCTAAGGCTGAACCTCCCTCAATCTCTAAGATTGAATCCCTCAGTCTCTAAGACTGAACCTCCCTCAGCCTCTAAGGCTAAATTATAAACATATATTTTGGAATGTGTATTTGTGCATTTTGTTTGAAAAAAAATGTTTGTTCACTGGATCTGGGTGTTTTGTGTATGCAATGAAAACATGTTTGTAAAAGCATTTTCGTGAGAGCCCTATTGATCGTAGTCTAGACTCGAGAATGAATCCTAGTTCGCTACGATCGAAGCTCTGATACCAAGCTGTCACACCCTGACTTTTGCGGAAGCGTGATTATGGGGTGACTTAATTGTTATCATTGCATTCAACCATATCAAACAATCTATATGATAATACCAAAGATTCGTCATCCATTAAATGAGTTTAAAACATAACAACATTGTCTAAAACGTAGACTTCAAAATTTTAAGTTTTACAAACCAGATGAATTGTATAAAAGTTTGCTAAGGACTCGTCAAAGATAATAGTTGTAATCCAAGTTTGGAAGACGTGTCTCGTCCAGGATTAAGACACACTGGCCAAACCCAAAAACCATGGATGGCATCTTTATACTTAACATGACTTGAAATTCCAACGCCCGCCAAATCCATACTTAATTTCCTGAAATACATGTAGTTTGGAAAACATCAACAAAGGTTTAGCGAGTTCATGTATATGTGAGTCTGTATAAATCGTTAATGTGTGTCTGTATAGATTGTGAAATATGTCTGTATAAATGTATGTCCTTGGTATGTAGCAATAAGGAAAAACAGATCAATTAATGTGTAGCTAATACATTAATAAGTGATATGGCCTAGGAAGCACTCAAACCTGTAACGCGTACTTCATACCGGTCCTTCCGGCGGAACGACATAGTCACCACATGCAGCCACACGCTGGCCCATGTGTGGGGCTCGCAACACCCAATGGATCTATCACTCATGCCTCTCGGTCCTTATACAAGGATTAATGGTCTTACGATAATAGCCTATCCATTCACGTGATCTAATAGTAAATTCCTTAGCTAATCATACCATGTATAAAAGTGTCTGTAATTGTCTGTAAAAATGGTAACATGTATTTCACCCCCGAAGTATAAAACTGAAAATAGTTAAGAAAAAAAAAAGGGGGGGACATGAACTCACTGTATTGCGTCTTCGGTACTCGTAACCCAAATCTCCGCAGCAAACACGACTACCTACAATGGTCTAACGTCTATTAGGCGAACGGGTCGTGCCTTGTCTTAGTATTGATTAGTGCTTTTGAGTTACGTTTTAAAGTGTCTTTAATATTTTAGTAATAATACTTCTCATGCTTGTGTATTCGCATTTCCTTCCCAAGGATGGGATATTTTACATGTGTCTGTTCATATTGGGATTATATTTTTAAGTCCCATTTTAGAGAATACATATTTAACCATATTCCTGTATAAAACCAACCTCCGATACTTCGTATTTTGTGATAAATATTATGACGAGTTCTATCTTTGCAAAACATAGTTGAAAATATACTAGTAAACTCTTGTCTAGAAAATAGTTACTAAGTGTTAGGATTTTCGGAAAATTTCGCCATAGTCTCCTTTGTAAACGGAGGTGTCCATGCTTTAATCGCATATCATTTTCTTTTACGTATATCCCGTAGTTCATTTTCAACAATTAAACCGACATATAGACATACAAAGCATTACTTATTTTATTTCAGCTTCATTACCCAAATCTGGACTGTTTTCAAGGATTTTTATAAAATAGTTAACCTTTTCCAAAAATTCCAAAATTTTTACAGAATATCATATTTGTTCCAAAATTTATTATGTAAAAATATCAAGGTCCACTGCGTTACCAATATTTTATAGAAATTCATTTACCCAACTGCAATCAGATTTGTTACTTTCTAATTGCAGTTTACGGAATAATTCACTAAAAATTAACCGTAAGTCGGATTGACGAAATTCCAGTTGGAGGGTCATCCTGACAACGGTGACCATCTACTGTAAAAATACCATGAGTCGATTTTACTCAGGTTTCAAGTTATGACTTCGAAAACAACACACTTTTTATGCAGTAAAAATGAAGCTTAAGCTGCTGTCCAAAAACAGCCCTTTAAAAATAGTAAACGGTCTCGAAAAATTACGATTCCAGTGCCATTTGTTCGGTTATTCCAAACTGCATATTTTAGGCTTCAGCAAATCAGTTTTTCGATTTAAAACGGTCCAGTTACTGCCTGTTGAAGTTGGCTGAAAATCCAACTCAGCAATCTGTTTACATTGTAGAAGTGAATAAAAACGCGTAAACAAGGACCCTAACCATGGTTTATTGATGAACAAATGTTAAAACTTCAATCATGCTTTAACCAACCCTAAACCATCCAGATTTCAACTTCACACAACCTTTTTATATATGGTTTTTATGCAGAAAGTTAAGTCAAACATTTTAGTGTTTAAGCTTTTGTGTGTGATGAACATTCAACAAATCATAACAAGAACAAGATGGAACAAGGGTATGAAGGGACTTACTACTAGCACAAGGATAGGGTAGTAATCTTAGGACAAAGATGATGAAGATATGTTAGTGACAAAGGCTTGAATCAAGCTTCCTTGAGAACTCTTCATCTTGCACTTCTATGGAGGAACTTCCAAGCTTGAAATGGGACTTGTATGAAGAAGATGAAGGTAGTGAAGGATGGTGGTGATGATTTTCGGTTATGGGGGGAAGGGGGAGCCGTAAGGGGAGGAGGAAGGAGGTTGATGGTGATCTTAATGTAATGATAAGAATATCTTGGAACCTTGAGCCACCCTAACCCTATAGTCATCATTAGTTAATTCTTGGCCAATCAATGATCAAGAGAATATAAACTAAATCTAAACAAAATATTTTGGTATCATTTGTCTGGAAATTCGGTTGGGGGGGGGGGGGGGTAATTTGTAAAATTTTCATAGTTAGTGGGTAATTAATTAGAAGGTTAAGGGTATTTTCTAGAATAGTGGGTGTATGCCATGTTTCTATAGGGTGTGGGGATTTTTATGACCATAATTAAGTAAGAATGATAAAATAATATTTCTAATAATATTTTGGTGTCCCGGGTAATGTCTGGTTGTTCAGTTATGTATCGTTCCGTTAAAGCGTTTAATTGTACCGTATAGTGTCTTTTATGCGTCTTTTTGTAACGAAATTTATTTCCAACACTTAGGAAAGCGTTCAGGACCATTTAGTCAATTCTCTGTATAACAGAGTGTGTTAGGGGCTGAATTGTTACTGAAAACGCGGGATTCTGTATTTAAAATGAGTTTTAGGCACTTTCCGGCATTCAAACTATCGCCTAGTGACAAAGTCTTATGGTCCTCACTTCCCTACACTCCATACTGGTGTAGTACTTTATCCCTGGCTCATGCTGGCCTCAATATAGTGTCTGTCTATGTGCTGGCATTGTCAGCATGTGTCTGAGTGATTCGCTCACTGTGCTAGTTGTGCTTTATGCATCAGGTCTGTCACTAAGAGTGTGTATGAAATAAATGGAGTGACTGTATGTAAAGTGATGCACATGTATGTATGTAACATAAATCAGTAAGCAGTTTATGATGTCTGTTGTAATCAAGCACAGTCATTAAGCACATAATTAAGATAAATTAATTGTACGGATGCATGCAAAATTGACGGTTGTCACATTCTCCCCCTGTTAAGAAAATTTCGTCCTCGAAATTTGTACTACATTATCTCCTTAGGGTTTCATTATGCGTGTATGTATATGAATAATACCGTGGTAGATAATTACCAAATTGAATCAAACCTTATTCACATTAAGTGAGTCCAAGAATATATATATATACGACACTACGAATCCAATGGTTAAAAGGTATGTGCTTTTAGTATTTAATGTCAAGGGCGCCAGTTGTATTGACGTGTAGCCTAGTGTAATCCAGTTACATGGGTTCCACAAAAGAGGAGTTTTTCCAATAGGATTTTCAAACAATCGGTCACGATATGCAGACGAGTTTTCAAAAACCATAGCCTCCGCTATATGAACTCAAAATCAACAACTTGGAGATGAAAATGACTTGTCAACTTTCGAATAGTAAATGGTAAGGATTTGTGTGTTGACATTCTCAAATTGCGAATATACACTGAATGAAATACAAGCGAATCTGGTGTATCATTGTCTTGATTCGTAGTTGCATCAGGAATGTTTAAATGACTTAGTTCAAACAAAAGTATATGTAGTTTTTGTGTAAAACGATCGACCATGATTAGCACAAGCTGCAAATTTGCAATGACACCACAAGGTGTCGAAATAACGAGAAATAATGATGGTGACTGAACAAGTTCACCGTGCCTGAAATCAAATGAAAGTATACTGAGACAACCTGAAGATTTGATTTACACAGCGTCGTAAAGTTTCCAGTTGAATATGAAATATCAAAGAGCCACTACTTTTTATCGAAAGTGAAAGGTATTAAGTACCGCAAGTTATTCGATTGACAGTAAAAGTATCGGTAGGAGGTACATCGTGCTACGAAATGAATCCATGTACCATTGCCTTAACACACAACTGTGTTGAGACTGCTTTAATTGTGATAAACGAGGCGGATTCAGAGCAAATAAATAATTCAAATCCATATATGAAGTGAGTAACCGAATCTACTACGACTCGTAATGAAAGAGTCTTTGCAAAAATGTTTGAATATGATGCTCTCAATACATCATATGACGTCTTAAACCAAATATGCAAAATGGAGAAGTTCAAGCAATTGGACTTATTTTCAGCGTAACCCGACAATAAACATATGTATCAACAAGGGAATCTCAGCATGGTAACAAAAATAAACCATGAATGTATCTTGAAGCAAAAAAAAATTTCGAGAAAGTGCGTTGACTTGATAGCAAAGAGTCAACCGTTACAATAATGTAGGCCATTCGAATCACGAACCAGTAGTTAGATTTAGCAACATCATATTTGAATTTTAATGAAGCGTTCGAAATGAAACCGTATGCGTGGCAGATGGTGCACGCGTAACATGTGAGTTTTCAAGTGATAAGACAATGAGTATGAGGTAATGACCAAGTATCGAAGCAAATGTGTGTTCGCTCTCAGCGAAGAAAATCAAAGCGATGCAACTACTTTGAGGGGAGTAGAGATGCATACATCTACTTGGCTAGAAGCAAAAGTGAAGATTTAAATGAAAGAATTTCAAGTACTATCTGTTCTGTTAACTGAAATGCATATATGTCAGGTTAATGGTGTTCTGGTGTCTAAGTAACAACCTTTACACGTTTGGACCTGGGTTCCCAAGGTCCTAAGTATATGTTTCTAGATTCTCAGGGTTTCGTATTTTGTGTAAATCTGTTTTGTGCATTGTATAGGGAACACCATTTTTGTACATGTTTAAAAACAAATTATTGTCCCACAATTTCCATGGTATACTTTCTTCCTGAATTCGCTGCTAACGTCACTCGATCGTCGATTAGTCGTGAAATAGTAGTTGGATCCTCACAGTTAGTTAAATACGTAATTCGTTAATCCTTAGCGAGAGTCACCGACTCTCGTGGGTTAGCTCGTTCGGCTCCTAGTAATTGATGCTCATTTGAAAGTCACGTCCTTCTTTTTGATGAGCAGAGCTGGGGTTACCCAAAATGGGAAACTTGGTCTGTTATCTTCATTCTCTATCAGCTACTGAAGCTACTATGTCGATCCTTGCATGTCTGAAGGTGTAAATTGCCAAGGTGTATTGGCTGCAAGCGCGGCGCCTGGAAATCAAATAGATGCAAAATTCGACTTGTCAGTGAGTAGATAATTCTGGCAAATTTTCGGGGATGGCTTCAGGGTATTCTGTTATCACAGGGATATCTTCGAGTTTTGGTTCTTTGGCTCCCTTGTCCACGACATGAGCCCAGAGGGCAACACACCCATTGTGCGAAAGCTTTCGTATCTTCAATGCCTGCTAATCCGTAGGAGCGTATCCTGCTCCATGAATCACGGTCGTTTCTCCGTTCGTCATCTGGATGCGGATAACCTTCTTCGCTTGGTTGTTCGACCACCAGTCCATCCCATGCATCACATCGAAGCTTCCCTTAAGCTAGTTTGATCGAATATTGGATATCTATCTTACTTACTATTAAAACAAGTATATTCTGAAGCTAAAATTTGACAACAATATCAAATTGCACAGGCGCATAACATTGATTACTATGAGGCGTACCGATGACCATGTTTGGATCCTGGCGTGCTTCCCTAGCTCTGGTGTTAGACATTTTTCCCACGATCTTGTTTAATCTCCCTTGGGCAATCTTTCCTAAAGTGCCTCGTGTCACCGCAGTTATAACACCCTTTACCTTTCTTTCCACGCCTCGTCTCATGCCAACGCGTTTCCTTGTTGTGACCCACTTTGCCACAGTTGTCACACTTTCCATTTTTACATCGTCTGGTATGATGTCGTTGACACTTGTCGCATTGAGGTAGTTTACCCATGTACTCTTTTCTCTTTTTGGCCTTGCTGTTGCTACTCGTCTAGGTACCCTGTTTGAAATTTGCTAACTTTCTCTTGTTGTCTCCAGATGACTCTACATGAGTCTCCTTCTTTCCCTCAGAGGTTGAAAATTTGTTCATCCTGGTTGCCTCTTCAATCAAGGCCACACTTAGGTTGATGGCCTCAGCGATCGTTGCAGGCTTTGATGTCGTCACCATGCTCATGATTTGGGGTGCCAATCCCCAAATGAAATGCTCAATCTTCTTAAACTCTGGGTCTACCATGTAAGGAACGATACGCGACATAACTTGGAACTTCTCCACGTACTCAGCTATTTTTGGACCTTCCATCTTCAAGTTCAAGAACTCAGTTTCCACTTTCTGGCTTTCTGTTCTCGAACAGTACTTTTGACGCATTAGCTCTTTCAGTTCGTCCCATGATAAAGCATATGCAGCAGCCTCTCCCATCGTCTGAACCTGGAGTTTCCACCATGACAGTGCCCCATCTTGGAACAGTCCGGAAATGTACGTGACCTGATGCTCTAGGGCGCACTTGCTCACACGCAAAACAGAATCCGTTTTCTCAACCCAGCGCACGAAGGCTACGACACCCCCAGTGCCGTCGAAATGCAGGGGCTGGCAGCCCAAGAACTGCTTGTAGGTGCAGCCGTTTGGGTGGGTTACTTCCTGAGGTACCTCCGTTGCGCTCGGAGCAGAGGGCCTCGTATTGTGCGATGACCTGTATGAGGCGTTCTTGAAATTCCGCCTCTGTAGTCGGCAGAGGGTTGCTAGTATCAGTGTTTCCTTGAATTGACATCTTCTAAGAGGAAGATCGGATAGGTCAGGTTTCTTCAAGAACATAAGCACAAAAGCATCTACTTAACGACTGAAACCCAGGGGGTGTATTACATATATGTATATACGTAGTTGTTATAACAGTCAATCACATATCGTCACAATTATAGCACATCTTGTAGATAGGAACGTAGCAAGTAAGCATGTAGTATTATAGTTATAGCACAAATATGTAGGTCAACACGTATTTAGTAAAAACATAGCGACTGATCTTTCATCATTTACCACCCATAATCACAGTGTCTACGAAGCGTATTACATCAAATGGGACACAGGGTCACCCTACCCTTGCCCAATAAATCTATCAGTGTATCCAAATCACGTGGTCAAAAGTAGTCTTTAAAAGTCTCCACAATCCCGACTTATCATTAGTGTCTTTACCCAAATGTAATGCAGTCCACATAATCCAGAAACCAATTATACTGGTGACTGAAGTGGAGGAGGAAAGAAAAGTAAATCGTTATCATGCGTGAACCCCTCCGCGAGCTTGTATATACGTTGAAGTAATTAACTGACCTGTCGCTCGACAGTAAAGAAACGAGTCGTAATAACCAAGAAGGCGTAATAGCAGCACGTGAGTGTGCCAAAGGAGACAGTGATGAATGTGGAGGATCAAAGTATACTGGCAATAGACAGGGTGGAGGTTGTGGTGCCAACTCCAGCTCCAACATTCTGCGACTTATCTCCTCAAACTGTAGCTGACGTGACAGGTGTACTCATCCCGTGTGTAGCCTCCATAATGTGAGGGATGACAAGGGTCTAAAATCAACATAGTGTAGCATAGGAATCCATCGAAATGACTTGTCCAGCGTTGTAGAGGTGAATGTAGCAAACGGTGCGTCTTGTAAAGTTTAGGAAAAATGTTGCCGTAGCAGAAGAATCGTTATGCGGTTACTGACCTCGAGCGCCTTCCCGGGGTGCGGGTACGTCTTGAAAGAGAGCGGTAGGCATGTCGGTGCAATGGACGTCGGTCTTCATAGATGTAACATCAGCGGGTGCAGGTGCGGTAGAAATGTCTCAACAAAAGGAGATTCAATTGGTGCAGGTACTGGGTCTGGTAAGAGGAGTGCAAGGTATAGTAGTCCAAAGGAAATAATGTCATGTTTAAACAGGTTCAGCAGGTGCAACATCAAGCTGGCCCGCAAGTAACTGGAGCTGCCGCAAGGGTAGGTCCTGGGGAGTGTGAGGGTATGTGATCTTGAGCAAGTGTTAGTGCAGTAGTCAAAACGGCGTCGTCGTCCGTGTCAGGAGCAAAAAGCGGTAACCTGCCTGTTTGTAAAGTCGTAAATGTCGCAGACTCAAAGGAGTCTGAAATCGAGTGTATACTAGAATCAGAGGATAGTTTGATAATAGGGATCTCAAATCGTAGAGTTAGTAACAACGTCCTCATCTAACTTTCCATCATCCTGGGTATCAACGGAAGGATCATCAATAAGCAAATTAACGTCGTCATCAAACAATTTGTCAAAGAGGTAGATTCTTGGGGAAAATAATCATGAGGGGTACGGCGTCGAGAATCGGAGCCACGATGTGCGCGTCATCGAAGTGTCCAAATGATGAGGTGGTCGTGGACCGAAACAAGGATGACAGGAAGTTTCTTGTCAAGGAAACCATCTGCAAGGGTAATTCATCACCAGAGTCTGGCAGCGCGGATGGTTGGCAGTCGTCCTCGTCCTAGGTCAGCATATCGGGATCACTCTTAGTGTCTGACGTAAATATCTCCGGCACAAGTGCAGTCTCATTATTTGTGGCGGCGGCCATAGGGTCATCAATGTTTGACAACCCGCTTTTCGATCAAGGCGACATGTGTATCGGTGCATGGTAATCATAGTATGTATTTCCATAGTAATCACTATCAGTTAGCGTATGCAAACAGTTCCACATATGCACGTTTATCAATAATCAGCAATTAAGCATGTATGCGATAACAATGTAAGCAAGTAATCATCCTAGTCTTCCCTAAACTATCTCACCCAGTCTCTCAGACCGAACTCCCTAGTCTCTCAGACTAACTCCCTGGTCTCTAAGACCAACTCCCTGGTCTCTAAGACCAACTCCCTGGTCTCTATGACCAACTCCCTGGTCTCTAAGACCAACTCCCTGGTCTCTAAGACCAACTCCCTGGTCTCTAAGACCAACTTCCCAGTCTCTAGGACTAAATCCCTGGTCTCTAAGACCAACCTCCCAGTCTCTAAGACTAAATCCCTGGTCTCTAAGACCAAACCTCCCAATCTCTAAGACTAAATTTTTCCCCAGCCTCTAAGACTGAACTTCCCCAATCCCTAAGATTGAACCCCTCAGTCTCTAAGACTGAACCTCCCCAGCCTCTAAGGCTGAACCTCCCTCAATCTGTAAGATTGAATCCCTCAGTCTCTAAGACTGAACCTCCCTCAGCCTCTAAGGATGAATTATAAACATATATTTTGGAATGTGTATTTGTGCCTTTTGTTTGAAAAAAAAATGTTTGTTCACTGGATCTGGGTGTTTTGTGTATGCAATGAAAACATGTTTGTAAAAGCATTTTCGTGAGAGCCCTATTGATCGTAGTCTAGACTCGAGAATGAATCCTAGTTCGCTACGATCGAAGCTCTGATACCAAGCTGTCACACCCTGACTTTTGCGGAAACGTGATTATGGGGTGACTTACTTGTTATCATTGCATTCAACCATATCAAACAATCTATATGATAATACCAAAGATTTGTCATCCACTAAATGAGTTTAAAACATAACAACATTGTCTAAAACGTAGACTTCAAAATTTTAAGTTTTACAAACCAGATGAATTGTATAAAAGTTTGCTAAGGACTCGTCAAAGATAATAGTTGTAATCCAAGTTTGGAAGACGTGTCTCGTCCAGGATTAAGACACACTGGCCAAACCCAAAAACCATGGATGACATCTTTATACTTAACATGACTTGAAATTCCAACGCCCGCCAGATCCATACTTAATTTCCTGAAATACATGTAGTTTGGAAAACATCAACAAAGGTTGAGCGAGTTCATGTGTATATGAGTCTGTATAAATCGTTAATGTGTGTCTGTATAGATTGTGAAATATGTCTGTATAAATGTATGTCCTTGGTATGTAGCAATAAGGAAAAACAGATCAATTAATATGTAGCTAATACATTAATAAGTGATATGGCCTAGGAAGCACTCAAACCTGTAACGCGTACTTCATACCGGTCCTTCCGGCGGAACGACATAGTCACCACATGCAGCCACACGCTGGCCCATGTGTGGGGCTCGCAACACCCAATGGATCTATCACTCATGCCTCTCGGTCCTTATACAAGGATTAATGGTCTTACGATAATAGCCTATCCATTCACGTGATCTAATAGTAAATTCCTTAGCTAATCATACCATGTATAAAAGTGTCTGTAATTGTCTGTAAAAATTGTAACATGTATTTCACCCCCGAAGTATAAAACTGAAAATAGTTAAGAAAAAAAAAGGGGGGGAACATGAACTCACTGTATTGCGTCTTCGGTACTCGTAACCCAAATCTCCGCAGCAAACACGACTACCTACAATGGTCTAACGTCTATTAGGCGAACGGGTCGTGCCTTGTCTTAGTATTGATTAGTGCTTTTGAGTTACGTTTTAAAGTGTCTTTAATATTTTAGTAATAATACTTCTCATGCTTGTGTATTCGCATTTCCTTCCCAAGGATGGGATATTTTACATGTGTCTGTTCATATTGGGATTATATTTTTAAGTCCCATTTTAGAGAATACATATTTAACCATATTCCTGTATAAAACCAACCTCCGATACTTCGTATTTTGTGATAAATATTATGACGAGTTCTATCTTTGCAAAACATAGTTGAAAATATACTAGTAAACTCTTGTCTAGAAAATAGTTACTAAGTGTTAGGATTTTCGGAAAATTTCGCCATAGTCTCCTTTGTAAACGGAGGTGTCCATGCTTTAATAGCATATCATTTTCTTTTACGTATATCCCGTAGTTCATTTTCAACAATTAAACCGACATATAGACATACAAAGCATTACTTATTTTATTTCAGCTTCATTACCCAAATCTGGACTGTTTTCGAGGATTTTTATAAAATAGTTAACATTTTCCAAAAATTCCAAGATTTTTACAGAATATCATATTTGTTCCAAAATTTATTATGTAAAAATATCAAGATCCAGTGCGTTATCAATATTTTATAGAAATTCATTTACCCAACTGCAATCAGATTTGTTACTTTCTGATTGCAGTTTACGGAATAATTCACTAAAAATTAACCGTAAGTCCGATTGACGAAATTCAAGTTGGAGGGTCATCCTGACAACGGTCACCATCTACTGTAAAAATTCCATGAGTCGATTTTACTCAGGTTTCAAGTTATGTCTTCGAAAACAACATACTTTTTATGCAGTAAAAATGCAGCTTAAGCTGCTGTCCAAAAACAGCCCTTTAACAATAGTAAACGGTCTCGAAAAATTACGATTCCAGTGCCATTTGTTCGGTTATTCCAAACTGCATATTTTAGGCTTCAGAAAATCAGTTTTTCGATTTAAAACGGTCCAGTAACTGCCTATTGAAGTTGGCTGGAAATCCAACTCAGCAAGCTGTTTACATTGTAGAAGTGAATAAAAACGCGTAAACAAGGACCCTAACTATGGTTACTTGTAACGCCCCAAAATCTGAATGTTAATATTTGTCGGATGTTCCTTTATGACACGTCATGAAATAAATAACTAGGCTATTTAACATAGTTAAGGGTATGGTCAAAAATATTAAGTAATGAAAGGTAGTGTCATTTATGTTTTAAAGGAAAACCCGAGGGGCTAAAGTGGAAACAAATGAAAGTTGTTTACTAATTAAAAGATCAACACACACACACAAACACACATACGTGTGTGTTCGTGAAGCATCAGGAGCTCTCAAGAACTCCAAACCCTAAACATGAAAGATCATCCAAATTGAAAGGCTAAATGATGCTTAAATCTATAACCGAGCATGGATTAATGATCACCAACATGAGGAGATCATAAGGTATGTTTTAAATTTAAGATTGGTGATCATGGGTGAAGTGGGTTATGCTCTAATCCGTGAGATAATATGAAATTGATTATGTATAAGGGTTAGAAACATCATATAGAACATGGGTTATGTAAGATTTGGGTTAATTTGATGTTTATATGTGAAACCCATTTGGTTATGGTGATGATAACAACTTGAATGATCACCCATGTCCAATTCTTGCTTAATATTGATGTATTTTGGCATGCATGGTAGATTCTTGTTAGAGGAATTGAAAGAAATGTGATTCTAGTATGTTTAATGATTCTGTAGAAATGATTCATGATGATTAGAAGGAAGAATTTTGGTGAATTATGTATGAGGTTAGAAGGATATGCATGAATTAGTTGTACATTAAGCTTAGATGGTAGTACGCACACAAGGTGTTTGATGAAATGCCTAAATGACAATAATATGTGAAATTCGTACCATACGCTTGAATGATGTGATGAATATATATGGAATGTTTGATCGTATTAGTTTCAACTTAAGAATGGTTATGGAACGAATGAGAATCCTAGAAAAGAGTAAACTTAATTGATATTGGCGTTAACTATAAAGATGTTGATATGAACGGAATCGTATGTATATGTGTATGTGTAACTATTTGATTATGCGGCCAAATATGTCCTACAAAATGAGTATGAAGCATAGATGGCATAATGACTATATTCTAACATGTTAATTTGTGAATGAATGTGTGTCCAAGTTGGAAGTTGAAATGCTTGATAGTTGACTTTCTGGAAAGTCAACAATGGTAGGAATGTTGTGAGGTAGATCTCTTATCATAAACGTACGGTTTAGGAAGTCAAAGTGATGCACGAAATATTTATAGCAAGATATGTAATGGCGTGTTTATATTATGCGAGTAGAAAGGATCTCATTGTTAATCTATGCTATGAGTTGCAAGAAATCCATTAATGAAAGTCAATTGTTGAGCATAGATTTATTGTGATTGATGCTTTGTGTGGCCTTGTTTACTAACAAGGGTATCAATGTATGGTCATGTAAGGATAGATAGCATGTCTACGGGCTTAAGCACGGAGGCTAATGGGTCAAAAGAAAGCATGGAACCTATGCTTGAACTTGGACGCTCAAGGTAAGTGATTTTCGTAATCACTTCTTAGTTCAAGTAAGTAATAAAGTGTTGAAATTAATTAAACATGATGTTTGAGGTTAAATATGTAGGAAAGGCTTTCGTCGTAAATGATGGGATTAAAGTTGACCAAAATGCCCTTGATGGGTATTTTGGGCAAACGATCTTAATAAGTAGTTTAGAAGCAAGTTATTGATTAGTGTAATGTCTTGGACAAGTATGGAAGCGAAGAGTATGGTCTTGGTATGTCATAAACCATTTAATGTGCAAATACCCTTAACGGGTCAAAACTAAGTATATGAACGATAATGTGTTAAGAGGATGCAAAATGTCTAAGAACTTATTATTTTATGATAGATGTCACTGATATTATTAGGTTTATAAGAGTTTATGGTAAAACAAACAAGTTACGTTGATGAATGCATGAACGGGTCGAATTGTGGGTAAGAGGGTAATAAGCCGATAGCGTGTAAGTTAAGATTTTCCTTAAGGCGGTTATGGGATTTTAAGTTCATTCGATAGGATGTGAATTTACAAGCATGTAGGAAGAAACGGGAGGTTAAACGGGTAAACGGTTCGAAAGTTACGTGCGTTTTAGTGCGTACGGACGACGAAACGAACCTGCAGAAAACTGCAAATAAAGAAACTAGAGGGCGTCGCCGACGGGTAGGGGGCCTAAATGTGGGATCCTAAAGAATATGTAGTAATATGGTACCTAAATGTGGGATCCTAAAGAATATGTAGTAATATGGTACCTAAATGTGGGATCCTAAAGAATATGTAGTAATATGGTACCTAAAGGTGGGATCCTAAAGAGTATGTAGTAATATGGTACCTAAATGTGGGATCCTAAAGAATATGTAGTAATATGGTACCTAAATGTGGGATCCTAAAGAATATGTAGTAATATGGTACCTAAATGTGGGATCCTAAAGAATATGTAGTAATATGGTACCTAAATGTGGGATCCTAAAGAATATGTAGTAATATGGTACCTAAATGTGGGATTCTAAGTTAAGAATTTCCTTAAGTAGATACGTATGAAGGTATGTATGTATGTATGTGTGAATATAAGTGGTATGTATGAATGAATGTATGTATGTATGTATGTAGGTGTGTATGTAGGTAGTATGTGCAGGTGTATATATATATCCAAGTGAGTATGTACGAAAGTGTGTGCACGTATGTAGGGTTGTGAGAAGGCATGTAATAGGTATGTATGTAGACATGTATGCGTGTATGTATGTAGGTATGCACGTATGTAGAAACGTACGTGTGAATGTAGGTACGTAGATTTGTAAGTAGTTATGTGTGAACGGATGCACATATGTAAGTATGTATGAAAGTATATACACATGTATTCAATGAAATTGAGTATTGACGATAATAATAGTGTGCCTTGTGAACGAAGTGTAACGCAGGTACAATGAGAAAGTCTCACCACGGAATGTACGATCAGATGGAAAGCTGGGATGTAAAGAGTTAACGGAACAAAAAGTAAACGTGAATAAATCTTGTATGTTTATAATGCGTACTAATGTTATGAATTTAATGTGGTGAGCGCAGGTAGTACGAGTCACGCGGATCATCAAGGAACAGAGATCGAGGATCGAGTCACTAGTGAGATTGTACGGGAACGTTGATGTATATAATGTAGTAAACATAAGCTATGTTTTTACTTAGTAAATAAGTCGATTGATGGATTTATGTGAAAGAGTTATGTTAAAGTTAATTTTTAAATAAGTTAAGGTGTTTATAATGAAAGAAAGTTTATGGCTTGAACTTCCGCTGCGACTTTTAGTCAAATACGTATTAGGGTCTTACATTTATTGATGAAAAAATGTTAAAACTTTAATCACGCTTTAACCAACCCTAAACCATCCAGATTTCAACTTCACACAACCTTTTTATATATGGTTTTTATGCAGAAAGTTAAGTCCAACATTTTAGTGTTTAAGCTTTTGTGTGTGATGAACATTCAACAAATCATAACAAGAACAAGATGGAACAAGGGTATGAAGGGACTTACTACTAGCACAAGGCTAGGGTAGTAATCTTCGGACAAAGATGATGAAGAAATGTTAGTGACAAAGGCTTGAATCAAGCTTCCTTGAGAACTCTTCATCTTGCACTTCTATAGAGGAACTTCCAAGCTTGAAATGGGACTTGTATGAAGAAGATGAAGGTAGTGAAGGATGGTGGTGATGATTTTCGGTTATGGGGGGGAAGGGGGAGCCGAAATTAAGGGGAGGAGGAAGGAGGTTGATGGTGATCTTAATGTAATGATAAGAATATCTTGGAACCATGAGCCACCCTAACCCTATAGTCATCACTAGTTAATTCTTGGCCAATCAATGATCAAGAGAATATAAACTAAATCTAAACAAAATATTTGGTAATCATTTGGCTGGAAATTCGGTTGGGGGGGGGGGGGTAATTTGTAAAATTTTCATAGTTAGTGGGTAATTAATTAGAAGGTTAAGGGTATTTTCTAGAATAGTGGGTGTATGCCATGTTTCTATAGGGTGTGGGGATTTTTATGACCATAATTAAGTAAGAATGATAAAATAATATTTCTAATAATATTTTGGTGTCCCGGGTAATGTCTGGTTGTTCGGTTATGTATCGTTCCGTTAAAGCGTTTAATTGTACCGTATAGTGTCTTTTATGCGTCTTTTTGTAACGAAATTTATTTCCAACACTTAGGAAAGCGTTCAGGACCATTTAGTCAATTATCTGTATAACAGAGTGTGTTAGGGGCTGAATTGTTACTGAAAACGCGGGATTCTGTATTTAAAATGAGTTTTAGGCACTTTCCGGCATTCAAACTATCACCTAGTGACACAGTCTTATGGTCCTCACTTCCCTACACTCCATACTGGTGTAGTACTTTATCCCTGGCTCATGCTGGCCTCAATATAGTGTCTGTCTATGTGCTGGCATTGTCAGCATGTGTCTGAGTGACTCGCTCACTGTGCTAGCTGTGCTTTGTGCATCAGGTCTGTCACTAAGAGTCTGTATGAAATAAATGGAGTGACTGTATGTAAAGTGATGCACATGTATGTATGTAACACAAATCAGTAAGCAGTTTATGATGTCAGTTGTAATCAAGCACAGTCATTAAGCACATAATTAAGATAAATTAATTGTACGGATGCATGCAAAATTGACGGTTGTCACAAGTTCATACCTGAGCTCTCAAGGTCTCGCACTAACCAAAAGTACAGATATCAATATAGTATATTCACTATAAGACTAAATCAAGGGAATCTTGATACGGGAGTATATTCTGAGTTGGGACACGCGAATAAGTTTAAGTTCTTAAAATACTAAATCTCGTATCTCGAATCAGTTGAACTTTGTGTGAAAATTTAAATGGATCAGTATACTGACAATCTAAGTGAATCGTTTAGAACTTAAAGTGTTTATAGCTCAACGGTGCTAGTGATTTGTCATAATCTGATATGATCCTCTGACACGAACTCAAACAAAAATATTGTCTGTAAATATTTGTTTACTGCTTTATGTTATAGAAAAAGTACAAAAAGATTTTCGGAGTGTTTTAGCATAAACTTTGAAAAATTCAAAAAGATTTTGTTTCTACTTTATTTTCGAAAACTGATGTCTGAAAGCTGAGTTTCAAAGTCTAAGTATGTTGAACATGTTTCTAAAAATAAACAAGTTCATTAATTTGAAACTTGAAGTTTTTAAAAGAAAATTTCAAAAACAGGTTGTGAAAATCTCCAAGGTCATTAATTTGGACTTGGATGATTAACTGAGAGGTTTTTGGATGCTTTCACTGTCAAATATTTATTTGTTTCATAGGGGGATAGAGAACTAAGTTGTTCCTGGAAATTACATATTGTTATATTTGTGATTAGAGCCAAGTTCACAATCTTGAATCTAAATTGTCTAATACTTTTACAAGCTGTTTGAAATTGTTTAACCAAATTACGATCCCGGTAGCTGAGACTAAGTGGGAGTCTGAAGACGAGCTCAAAGCAAGGAGGAGCTTGTAATCGAAGAGCCAGGTGTCGATCCTGAAAAGCACGGGAGCATAACGAAAGGGGGAGCCTGGAGATAGAGTCAACCGAAAGGGGGAGCTGAAGCAAAACGTAGAGTCACGAGGAGCTGGTTAAAGCAAAATGGGAGTTTGTGGTACTGAAGATGTCAAAGCTTCTAGAAGACTCAGAAAGAGAGAGAAGACAGAAAGCTACGAGATTGACTGCAGTAATATCCAAGGGGGAGTCTGTGAATGCAGTATGTCTATCACTTCTGTCAATCTCAGATCGTAGCAGAAAACAGATCAAGACAAGGTTTTACAATGTTTTAATTAGGGAAAAGTCTAATGTAAATGAGGAGTGGCAAATTAAGGAGAACTTCCTTAATGCCTTGCCTATAAATAGAAGTGTTATGTTAGATTTTGAGAGGTTTTGCTCATTTAAAGAAGTTAGAGAGAGAAGCTAGAGAGAGAAAGCTCTACGAGGTGATTCATGATTCTTGTATTTGTTATATCATCAACATGTATTCTACTCGATCCCATTTTAGTTTTAAACACTTTGGGTGCAACATGTATTCTATACAAAACACGCAACACCTGAAACTTATTTTAATCACACTCTATCCACGTTAAACATGAAAACATTTCGATACTTGTTAATCTCGTGTGCTATGTAAACATTTTATGTCTATATGCTCATTAACTTCGATCAAGCCTACCTTAACTATTATAGCGCTATAGAATTAACGCACCGCCCATTAGTCTTGGGGTATTGTTAAGTTAAACATGTTAACCTTCCGCTAGTCTTTGGGAAAGGCAAATTTGCGTTGTAAACTATGGTTTGAACATATAGTGCCACCGTTTCAGCATATTACTAACTTGTATTATGTTTTTCATGTTGGATATGAGCACTTTAAACATTTTATTCTACTTTATGCTATGTATCAAACTTGTATACTCGCCAACTTTTGTTGATTTTATTTTAATACATGTTGCAGGTTGATAGTCAAGATGGTGAAGAAATCAAGTTAGGATGGATTTAGAAACTCGCTTGAATAACAAACATTTATCATGTTATGTTACAATTTGCTTTGTTGGAACGATGTATTCGAATTTAGTCATTTTTGAAATTTGATTTAATTATATTGTTACATTTAGTGTTATGATGCTTGGAGCGATTTGTTCGTCTCATCCCGATGTTTCCGCCATCGGTTGGGGTGTGACACAGGCACCATAAGTGACCCAATTTAACGCACTTTGTGCAAATTAGCGTTTAATCATTATTACCGGTATGTGTAGAATTATTGATAGAACTATCGGGTTGACCACCCTGTCGTGACATGTAGCTCCGTGTTAAGTCAAACGACGAATTGATATCTTGTTATTATCTAGCGTTGATTATAACCTTATTGTTAATGTATAGCTCATGGGCTTTGCAACTCTATGAATCTGAAAACTTGATGCTAGAAATTTAATATACATTTAAACCCTTGGGAAGATGATTTGTGTTGAAGGTTTTGGGAAAACGCTTGTGACCAGAGAACTGACCCTTGGATTTTTAATAAGGAAATTAATTTGACTTTCTTAAAATATGTGAATGTTTAGACATGAAATTCATATCATTAAACAAATTGATTGTAATTTGAATAAGTGAACTCACCAACCTATTTGTGTTGACACTTGCTTTTTACGTGTTCTTCAAGTACATGAGTTCGGCTTCGGGATTTTAGCTTGTCTTGTGGTTGTTGATGTAACGCTATAATAAATAATGTTTTGGACAACTTTTAAAACAATATGAGACCGTATGTTTTAAGATCTATAATGGATCAAACAACTAAATTATGTTGTTTTTATGTTTGAAACTATAAATGTTATGTTTTAATTAAGTTACATGTCCAAAAATAAATATTGCATCGTCCACTAAGATACTTATGGGTACCAACCTCCATCACCGCCACGTTTGTATTTCTGCTGCGACGTTTTTGGGGTGTGACAACAACCGCCTTCCATATCTTGTGAGAACTGATGCCAACATACAATCATCGATCTTCTCACATCATCATAATACCATATCATTCTCACCGCCAATTCACCCATACATCTGGACATTCTTCATTAATATAGGGCAAATTCGGAGTTTTTGCTTCACGACAAAAAACCATTTATCATCACTTCAAAAGTGAAAAACGTTGATGTTCAGATCACACCAAAGTTAGTCTCAACAACCTTCGCCCTAAATGATGAGATAGGCACAAAGACATTCTATAAAACTTTGCTCCGAAATGAATTCATAGAGAGGGGTATGATGACCAATAGGTGGGGGCAACAATTTTTTAACCAAATTTTCCACTAGCAATGAAATTTTTCTTTCATACACTACTCATATGTCTGTTTGCAAAAACCACATCATAAAATGAAATTCCATTAAAAATATAATATTTGGGATATGCTATTTTGAAATATACGAATTATAAGCTATCCAAAACCATATTTTTAGACATGGTTGCAAATGTAAAAGCCAAGAAATAGGGTAAAGCTATAGCTTTTCTCTTGTACATAGACTTTTAAGTTACATTTTACAAAGGGTATTGGCACAAAACATTTTTGCATAGGGTGAAGCTCTACAGATTAATAGTCTTTCTAATGAAACATTCACCCGTATGATGACCAAAAGTTAAGAAAATATATATGAAGAAAATGTTTTAGAAAACCAAGCAATAGATGTTACAACATCTGCTACTGAGCCAATGCTTCTAGTGACCAAAGTGCACAACCCAACATTGTGGAACACACACCAGCCATCTCCACAAAGACCAAATCTATCCAAAAGCCCAAATCCAAAAGAAAAGCCACAAAAACGGTTACTCTGGAGGATGAGATGCCGGAGGAACCTGCTGTAACCCAAAAGCAGCAAACATATGTTGTTACTTCCTCACAACAAATGTAAACATCTCCACCCATCCAAACTCCTCACATATCCTCAGAAAAGGATAGTGTTGTAAGCACAGGGGAACCAAATCAAGAGGGAAATGATTCATTTAAACATTTGATTCATTTAAACATTTCTTCTCAAGTCCTTCTCCCAGGGCTTCTTCTCTTCTCACTCCACCACCCATAAAATTTGTCATATCCACTATCCAACCATTGTTTGATGCAATAAAACAAAGTGATTTGGACTGACCAGTTCCTCCCACTCACCTCTCATAGGGAGCATTCCACTACAAGTGATTGGGCCAAGTCATGTCTTTGCTAACCTATAAACAGAGGAGGCAACACCCTATGTGTCAAAAGTGACATTTGGTAGTTGTTCAAGTGAGGCAGCTACTACAACTGTTAAGACAACAGACTCACAGTTGGATAGTAGTTACATAACTAAGACCTCCTTGAAGGAAAAAACTAGCGGATCAACAATAGTTCATTCAAAATGAGTTGGAAGTCCTCAGTACCAAAAAAAGGGGCACTTGGTTAAAAACCAATTACAACCACCACATGTGGGAATTCAGATGATCCTATTCATTTAGGTGATGAGTTAAGATATAAAGATTAGATGGATAGAGTAACTAAATTGGAATCATCAATTGATCAACTCAAAGAAATGTTGTCCAGACTAGCTATGATAGAGTACTCAAGCTGAGATCAAACTCATCAAAGATCATAGTCTTCAAACAACAGGCACTAGTCCGAAACTCAGGCATCCCGTAGATGATACCAAGAAAGGGGGGTGATAGCCTAAGAAAAATTCCTCCACAAAAATCTTCACCTGCAACCAAAAAGGCCAAACCCTCCCAAACCACTGATCATCCACACCAAAGATCTGTTTGCATTTCAAAGTGACAACAGATGTTGCAACATTATCTACCATAACCATACCTATCCCACATACCCAAAAAAGAAAAGCAATAACCTCACCCATCAGTCCTTCCATTAAAGTTACATCATCACTTCACCTACACCATCATCACTTCCATTTGCAAACCCTTTAAGGTCATTCGGTATAAAAGAATATATGGAGCTAAAAAAGAAGCAAGCTAAAAGAATGGTTCTGGAAAGAAACCAGGGGAAGGATGACAAACAACTATAGCAAATCTTATCTGAAGAATACAGGAGAGTAGATGCCCTAGAAGACTATGCTATAATGATTTGCAAAAATCTTTCCCATGATCAAATAACATATCTAGATCTCAAGAAGCTATTGAGGGAAGATTATATAAATCACATTATGTTAAAGAAGCCCTATGATGTAGATAAAGATCAATTAGCAGGATGTCCAGTCGAATCTCTACTAGATGAAATTGTAAGCATTAAAAAGTTGAAGTTTTTTCCTAATATCAATCCTACTCCTCCCAATTAGAAGACAAGTAGAAAACCCAATGATAAAAGTGTACTAAAGTCGAGAAGGATGAAGGAAGAAATGGATACTACTAAAATGGGTACCATTAAATTAATGGCAAAATGGGATGAGCCAACAACTCTTCAAAACTAAAGGAGACTTGAAATTATAAAAGAGAAGGATCCCTCAGTACCCAAAACGCCAGAATATGATCAATTAGATTTCCCAATAAAGATCTTAGTTGAACCTTCTGAACTTCCATCGGCAAGAAACATCTCAGAAGCTGCAAGAAGCTACTTCAAAAGACAAGCTGAGATGACAAAAAAAAGAAGGATGAACTTGCAAAAGAAGATATAATTAACACACTCATGGGAAGACATGTTTACCCAAACGCATCTGCAATAACTCTGTCCCAGCAAACCCTCCTGGCCTCAAAATTCTAAAATGAAAATTAGACAAGATTAGCCATGAATTGACTCTACTCAGGGACAGTGGGGAGGTGCAAAAGATCTCAATGAAAAGTGTCTCAGGACTAAGAACTGAAGATCTGCAAGACTTAATAAGTCTTCCACTGGAAAGGGATCCAAAAGACATTGTTTCTCTAGACTTTGAATTACAATGCAAGGGATAAATTAGAGAGAAGTTGATGAGGAATAAAAGTTGATACAGTAAACATTTGTTTTAGCATCATCTGTTCTATGGGGAGATTGTTGGACCTACAAAAGAACAGATGATATTCAAAAGCCAAAACATGATTTATCTGATCAAGAAATAAATAGTAGACGGAGCATTCTCCTCCCAAAGATAGTGAATCTTGAACTCTAATCAGAACACCTGTTGAAGACATGCAAACATCTGTTCAAGCCTTTGAAACCACTGTTGAAGAAGAGCCAAGCATTGGTCAAGACCAAAGTGCTGTTGAAGCAAAGATCTGTTCAAGAAGACCAGACATCTATTTAGGCTAAACAGATGTTTTATATGAGGCAACAGTGGTTTCATCTATGTAACAGTATTTTGCTTTGTAACAAATGTTTAGTATATTAGATCAGATGTTAGATTCTCACAAACATCTGTGGAATTTTTTCTGTTAGGAATGTTAGATATCACTATCAGGGTGATGTTAGCCAATCACGAACTGACCTTTGTACTTGGAATAAATAGATCTCACTTGTTAGAAATCTATTTATCACTTCACACACATTCTCTTTTGTACGAACAGATTGTGTGTGATCGGGATGAGGGGAGATTGTAGAATCATAACACTGTAATTGATAATCATTTGATTCCAATGAAAAACAGTTATTGATAATATATTCTTGCTTGTGTGTTTGCATTCATTTGTGTTTCAGTTTATAAATTGTTTGTTCTTATATTTTCTTAAAAACCACAAGTATCAAACTTAGATCCTAACAACTATTTTCGTTCATTCTCATTCAAGTTTGATCAATTACCTAGCACTCATCACTCATAAATCTGTTTTCCAAACCGGTATCCCTAAGTTCATTTCAGGGATCCACAGGCAATAATTTGTTATTCCAAAAAGCGCACTACCTCATATTGATAGTTTGGTTACTAAATTGATCTTGTTAATTTTTTACCAAAATAGCGGGGAACACAAACACTGCCAGTGTGCATTGTTTGGTTGTTTCAGTTACTATCCTCAGCCAAAATCGAAGTCCTTATTTAGTCTATTTTATTAACCAGTCGGTTTTCGATAAATCGGTTTAGTTTATTGGGTTAGATTGACGATTTTTTGGTTAATTCGTTTAATTTCGGTTAATAGCCAGAACTAAACTTACGCTTAAAAAAATACATGAAATTGAGGTACAAATACCCGAAAAGGAAGTATAAATACACAAAATGGAGGTACAAATACGAAATATATGATCTGTATATATAAAAGCTAGAAATATATGAAAATATGAATGGGTTGGTTTGGCTAATTTTGGTTAAATGGGGTTACAAAAAAAATCGATAACCGCTTTTGCTTGATTCGGTCTCGGTTAATCGGTTTTCAATTTTTGGTTGATTTCAGCTCGATTTTGGTTAATGATTCAGTTATTCCTCACCTTTAAACATTGTTAATCACGTAATATGTCATTTTTTAATTAAAAAACTACATCAATACTATACTTAAATTAAAAAGAAAGAAATACTTGGTTTTATGGTGTATTTTTTTAATATTAACGTACAAAAAGTTATGATCATTTAATATATTCATGGGGGTAGTTAGTTTTTTAGTTAAATAAAAAGGATTAATGTGTAACTATGACGAGAGGATTAAAGTGTAATTAGAATTTGAAAGACTACCCCTCATTTTAGATTGTACCTTTAGCATTAAAACAAAAATTATTCTTAACTTTTGGGTATCTTAAAATGCCCCTGTATTATGCATTATACATAGTAAGTATAGATTAATTATTATATATTTACACATAAATTAAATTAAAAACACAAATAATGTGCAAAACACAAAAAGGAAAAGAAGAAGTATACTTTGATGGCCAAAAAAAGTGTACTTTGGTGGTAAAAAAGAAAAAAAAAACTATGTTGTAGTTTACCATTTTTAATAAAAATTATAATTTGTAAATTATTATCAATATTATTTAATTTTATAGAATCTATAAAATATTTTTTTCATTATATGGAATGGGATTCTAGCCCAAAAAGCATAAAAAAAGTTTACGGATTAATAGTCGTTCAAAATATTTTTGTATAGATTGGGTTAGCCAGGTATCTTTTGATGTTAAGTGATTGTTTTGCCCTTGCTAGCGGGTTTCTTAATAAAAATTGTTGTTTGAAAAAAAAAACAATTTCAGTAATTTGTTATGCTTTTTATCAAACATTAATTTATTCTTTCCACAGTGTTATCCCCAATTTTAAAATCACGTCTTAATTTACAGAAGTATCTTTATCATATTTTTAATAATGGTTGTAAATATTAAATTTATGATTTTTTTTTCAAAAGCACAAAACTATATGTTAATATAAATAAAAAAAAGAAAAATCAGAATCAACAAATAAAAAGTAAGTTAGTATAAATGTGTGAAATATGAGAGGTTGAATTAAAACAGCCTAAATTTGATACTTCAATTTAGTTTGCGTTGCATCTACTAATACAAGCACTACATGCATCTTGATATAGTCGCACACGTATATATATTTGTCAACACACATATTAGATGATATCTAATTGTATATATAAATAGAGTCTTGGTATATTCATGAGGTTAATGGAATCAAAGATGACGGCCTTTTGCATAGGCTTTTTATTGCTCTTTGTGTCATCATTGTAAGTTATCCACGTATAACCATTGTATACCCTAACTTTTTTCAGGTTAATATCCTAATTAATATCATCATTTTTTGATATATATATATATATATATATAGGTGAAAAAATGAGAACCTCCATATAGGAGCATTTGGTGTTCCACAGCCAAAAAATTGTACTCCACATTGTGATCCATCGCTAGATAAGCTTGACTGGTGGTGTTGTGGTGATATCAACATGGGTAGCAGTATGAGTAAAAACAAGTGTGAAAATAATTGTAGTGCAATGAAAAGTTGTTGTAAGAAACAAACATGATTTGATATACATATATATATATATATGTGTGTGGATGTGTGTGTATATATATCTTTATTCTGCACATTGATATTGTTAAGGAATAAAGATGTAATAGAAGAATATATATATAGGGGAGGGTTATCTTGAGAACGCTAAATATTGCAAGAACCGTGATAACAAATAGAAAAATCAATCAAAACCATTTTTAATACAAACCTCCTTGTAATTAAAATATAACATCAAAAAAAGAATTTACAACGTCAAATAGTTCATATCTCCGCATGTGTAAATGGCAAACTTACACGTGTAAATTTTCTTTATTTACAAATTCATGTAAACTTAAACGTGTAAATTTAATTTCTAACATTATATTCGAATAATAATGATAAGTATAAAAAGAAATTTTGAATTTGAATTGTTTTTTACCAATTTCTCATGGTTTTTTCATTCATTCTCTCACGATTCTCGCAATATTTAGCGTTCTCATTTAAACTCTCCCGTATATATATACACACACACACACACATGTGTGTGTGTGAGTAATATTTGTTTGATATATACACACACACTATATTATAAAGCATATTGAAAGGGCAAAGTTGTCTTTAACCCAAATCTCTTAAATTTCAGAGTTTAACAAGTCCATAAACATAATGTACACCCCCCCCCCATTGTATCTAAAATACCTTACATCTCCCCTTATTCTTCTTTCCCAAAGAAACAACACAAGAAAGAGAGAGAGGCGTTGGAGAAGGAGAAGTCGTCCATGGCCTCCAGCCGACCCACCTTAATCTGACAATAGGGACAATGATAACGGTGGTTTGAGAACGAGAAGATGACAACGAACTAGGGTTTTGATGACCAGATTTACTCTGCATAGACCATTGGTGGCAACGGTGATGAGGGAGTTGTGGTAGCAGTTAGAATCAAGACTAGATTGAAGCGGTTTTGGTTTGCTAGGTCACCAACTAGGTGGCGCAGACACTAGATAATTGTGGTTTAATTTGAAGGCTAAACGACTCAATAAGGTAACGGGGGTATTATTATTAATTTTGATTGGTTTTTTGTTCTCAGAATCGGTTTCGGATGAACTATTTTGATGATTCTGGTTAGGTAATCATGCTCAAAACTATAGGAACGATTTGACATTATGAATAAGTTGGTAATTTCTTGGGTTCAGTTGATATACAAGGGTTTTTGTGGTAGTTTATAGATACACCATTGCTTTGGTTTTGGTGTATTGAACCAACTTTTTCTCCATATTTAATTCACAATTGTTCTGGTTTTTAAAAATGAGATGCTTTGTTATTGGTGTATTGAACAAACTTTTTCTTAACTACAAAGCTTATAATCCTAGAAACTTAAAAAGTATATAAAAATATTATACAACATTTATTGTTTCTCATATTAAAATTCAAAATTAAATATGAAAAATTTTCAGTTGTTATATAACCTACATATATGTAGGTTATTTGTAGGTTAAATTACCTACATGTATGTAGGCTATGTGTAGGTAAAAATATATTATTTTTTTACGTATATATAACGAGTTGATGCCACTCGCGCGTTGCACGGGAAGTTTTGATACGTGCATGCCAAAATTGTTAAATTTTATACGGTTACCACAGGTGTGTAAAAGGCGTTGGTGGGCGTTTTTTTGTATACCTCAAGTTAGAATGTATGTTTTGTAAATATGGTATACATAACTTTGGATGCAACGATTAAACATTTATGGATTAAAATATGTGGTTAGAATATGGGTAATGTAAAATTTGGACTATAATGAAATAGGGCGAAACTGACTTTTATTTAAAGCGTATACATCTTTAAAATATTTGGCCAATATATGTATTAACGTTTTATGCCACTTAGGTTATAGCCTACTGATCAAAAGGAATTATCTTTTATGGTGAAATCAATGTTCAATCCTTGGGAGGTGTAAATATTCAAAGGGAAAAACTAGATGCTGAAATAAATGTATTAACGTTTTATGTACCAATAAATTGGCATTTCTGAAACTTGCATTTCCTAATGTTTCTTCAATTTTCAATTGGTAGTTCATTTTGCTTGTTGAATTTATTAATGAAATAATACCACGAATAAAATATATAATATAAATCTATGCTTTTGCTTTCTTTCTTACTTCGAACTGTCGCAAATCTTCCTTTGTGAAACCGCCATAGAAACCTTTGAAAACCACCATAAAACTCTTTGACAAAAAATAAATAGAATGATACAATGAAACCTAAATTTAGTGTTTCCTATAATGATATACATTTTAAAAACAATAACAGAAACACTGTCAGAAGAAAAACCTTTTTCCTTCATCTCTAAAAAAAACACACATAAACACACACGTGTTTTTCTATCTCTACACTCTGCTATACAATCACAAACAATATACATACATGTTCTTTGTATCTAATGACTATATATCTTTGCACGTCATATACGCCAATTGAAATTCATCACTTTCGTTTGATTGCAAACACATGCATATTAATTGTACTTGTAATCAATCGCTATAAACTGCATATGAATCCAATAACAAAAGGTCAATCACCCATAAATATTATGTAAGCGTTTATAATAATGACGGGTTTTATTGATGACCATGTACAACTGCATATCTTACTATGAATGACTGATTATTAATTTTCCTTGGACGTTTAGATTTGTTCGTCTCTAAATATATGTTCATGCTAGCCTAAATGACATGTAGACAATTATTATACAAATCAACGTTAAGGGCTCATTCGTCAATTGATCCTAACTGCTTAGGTTTTAAATTGGGACTATAGTATGATTAATGGGGGTCCTAAGTTGATTACTAACTCACGGCTGTATTTCTCTGCTATGGTTTTGGTTTAAAGCTAAAATGAGTATTAACTCCTAATCAGACTTATCTAGTACTCATAATAAATGATAATTCGGCAAAGTGGGAGAATGTAAGAATATATTTATATATTTAATGTATTATGTGGCCATTTTTATCATTTATCTAATATTGATCATTGACCTAATTACTCGTATATCATTAATTGGTAAATATTTGATGGACGTATTTACCCTTGGTAGAAAAACATTGGATTTCCCCTTGGGTGTACATAAATAGAGATTACTAGAGAGGGTTTATGGCAAGGCAATTATAATAACATCATCACTATCAATTCGTCTGCCCTCTCTCTCATAACCGTGTTCATCAAGGACACCTAAACCCATCAGAACTGTACACCCTAAAGGGGGAACTCGACCAATCAGACGAACATTACATCTACTTCGTTCTCTGATGCGGTTACTGGCTAACTAGGTACACATGTTTTTTTATTATTCATGATTAAATTTATTTAATTAGGGTTTATGTTTTACCCATGTTCTACTAACATAATCAACAATATATATATAAAGTTGTAAACATACATATTTGATGATATCTAATTATACTTATAAATAGAGTCGTGTCATATTCATGAGTGTCACACCCCGATTTCCACGTGTATCACCGGTGGGCCCGGTGGGGGATTACCGTGACGTAGTTGGCAACAATATAGTCAAACCACACAATATATAAATGCACAACGGAAGCAATAAGATAAATATATTTCAACATTCGAGTGTAATATCAAAGTATCACTAAGTGTCGAATATAATCCACAGGGAATCAAAAATAAAATATAAGTATTGTTCAACAGACGTAGGCATCTTAAGCTTGCGAGACTCTTTATTGATGCTAAGGAGAAATATCCAGCTAATTACGCTTAGAACCTGCATTTAATCTTTTTGGGAAAATACGTCAGTTTACACTGGTAAATACATTCAACTGACACTTTTGTAAAAGGTTTAATGAAATTGATTTGAATGCACATGGCACAAACTCTTTATAACTTGGGATAATTTATTATTAAATCTTGTAAAAGAATTACATGTTTGCTATGCGTTCGGCCGCCCGGGTCGTGCCGGGTTAAAGGTTAATAGACACGCCACAAAGCATAAAAGCCGTGGCGAGAAAACCAACGGTTATACCTTTAATAATATAGACACAATACGGGTGTACGCCTACACCCGTGTGTCGGGGTCGTTGCCATTTCGTAAAATGATGCCAAGGATATCCAGGACATGGTCATTAAGCTCCCAAAGGCGTAAAGCCGACAAAACAAGTTTTTAAACGGGTCACATTGATAATACCCAACTACAAATGAGTTGGGGTCAATTGCCCGACCAAGCGGTATTTTAAATACCGTAACCCAAGCCCGTATAACGGAAAACAAGTTAAAAGTATTTACCTGAGCAAGTAATCATCCTTAATAAACAAATGCAAGTTTCTTTTACTGGTCTCCTATTCTGGAACGAAGGTTTAAATCAACCTATTAGAATCCTAACGGGTCCTTAATTTAGCCTTAGCTTAGACCGGTCAGTTACAAAGGATATTTATGGTTTAATCGCGTGAAAGGCGAAAAACCGGGAATGGAATGTGACTCAGACCCGACAAGTTTGAAGACTTGTTTTATATGGGTAATATAATCACACTCTGGATTTTGAGGTCAAAACAATAAGGTTTGACCCGTTTCGGCTAGTTTATGTAAACTAGTTACATAAGCAGAACCGTGCGCGCAAAAGGCGTAACGGGTAACCGTAAGAGTCCTACACAAGTTTTCTAAGTTGATATACTCTAAAGAGGTTGTGGTATCAGTAGAATACCTTCCATAATGCCCATAACGAGTTTAAATCCATTATATGCCCCGTAGGGGTATTTTGGTTATTTTAAAGTTTATAAAAGAGGTTTCTGAGTTCTTCAGGAAATCTGAGTTTTCCGAATAGTTTATAAAGTTCAAAATACTCTATTTATTATTTAAAATCAGTAGCAACTGGAATCGGGTCAAAATACCTTGTAGAACTCAAGTTATGCTCGAAAAGGGTATATTCGGTATTTACCGAACCGATGCCATAACCGCAGGTTATGAGCAGGTTAAAAATAATTAAAAATCTTTAAAATTCCCAAAATATTATTTTACATCAGTGTGTAAAAGGTTTGGTGTCGAATTTGGGTTTAGATAGGCTTTATGCTAAATGCGCCGTTTAATTACTAAAGTTTCCGTAATTTGCGCTATTTAGCATAACTCCTATTCTAGACCTCGGATTGATATGAAATTTTAGGGATATGTTTAGAAATCAGTAAGAAAGATTTTTTCTCTCTCACATTTCCCAAATTCTCGTTCTAAAGTCATAAGGGTGTTACGGTCAACTTTTAAGCATATAACGGAAATGTGTAAACGACTTGGACAAACAACGAACCGGTCACAGAGGGTTATACCATCATGTAACCTGGTCCTAAGAGAGTCCTAAGGCATATCTAAATCATACCATAACGGGTAAGAACTGAAGTCAAAGCAAAAGTCAAAGTTTTGCGACTTTCGGTTCCGAACCTGGTCAAAATAGCAAATGGTCGGATCAAACAAGTTTAGACAAGTTAATATACTTATTATCATGTTATATGAGTGTTTAAACAGGTTACACACCATCTACATTACTGATTATGCATAAAATCGCAAAAATAGCATTATGTTGACTTTTTCTAAGCAAGTTTGACTCGTCATTTGGACTAGTTAGAGTGGGAATCAGAGGGTGCCCTTTTAGGGGTTTAATGCCCACATGATTACCAAGATGTAACTACCTTTGATTTGGTTAATCACTGGACCATTTGTGATTAATCGTTAAGTCAATCGTTAATTACGACGGTTTGACTTTTATGCTAAAACTATGTAAAAACTAAACCACAAAGGGTTAGGCAAACTTACAGAAGCTTAGTGAACGACTAGAGGTGTTAGAAGAATGCTCTTGAGCTCCAGAAGTGATCAAGAAAGCAGGTTTGAGGTGTGGTTACAATGTGTGCACTACATTGCCCTTTTATAGTGAGTTTGATCCATTGAGATCATGACAACTAGGTCTAAGAGGTGATCCAGATCATTTACAAGTGTTTCCTAGTGTCTAGGAAAGGTTAGGGGTCGCCCATGTCTCCAAAAATATCTTACTATGTCGGTTTAACTGTTATAACAGCCAACGGCCAACTTACTGTCGATGGGCATCCCTTACGGACCATAAGGCAGGGCCCTTGCAGTCCGTATGCCTTTGGCGGGGAAACTGTTTTAACCTTTCACCCCTTACGGTCCGTAAGGATGGATCCTTACGGTCCGTAAGCGCTTGTCAGAGGCAAAAAAATAACCTTTCATGCTTTTTAACAGACAACTTGATAATAATGTTCCGGTCATGATTTATCAGTAGAATGCCTTTAGACCATGCTTGCACAGTTGTCTACCCCATCATGTAACATAATTGTATTTGAAAAATGATAGGATTCATGTAACGTACATTATTTTCTTAGGATCTAAATTAGCAAACTTTGGCATCCATTATTATTGGTAATTATCGGATTAGGATATATTAGATGCTTATAAATTTTTGCTTAGGGTCTTGGGATTTATAATGAAGAAGTCGCTCAGAGGTTTAAATTAACATGTCGACATGTTCAAAAATCCTACCATATATCTTTAATTAAATCCGGGTTTACAATACTTTTGTCGTATGCGACACGTGTCATTTATTTTTGGACACAAATTTTCGAGGTGTTACAATGAGGTTCATGAATCACATATGGCGGTCTTTAACATAGGCTTTTTATTGCTCTTTGTGTGTTATCGGTGTAAGTTCTCAACGTATAACCATTTTATACCCTAACTTTTTTCAGATTAATATCCTAATTAATATTATCATCTTTGGATATACCAATGAAATAAATGAGCATCTTCATATACGAGCATTTTGTGTTCCACAGTCAAAAAATTGTTCTCCACATTGTGATCCATAGACAGATAAGCTTAACTGGTGTTATTGTGGTGGATGCTCCATGGGTAGCAGTATAAGTAAACATAGGTGTGCACATAAATGTAGTGACATCAAAAGTTATTGTAAGAATAAAACATGATTTAATATATATATATATATATATATATATATATATATATATATATGTGTGGGGGGGGAGATTCTATGCAGAACACTAAATATTGTGAGAACACGCATAATAAAATGAATCATCCATTTTATCAATCCTAAAAACCTAAAAAGTAAATGAAAAATTTTCAAATGTAAGATTTATTGTTTCTCGCATTATAATTCAAAACAAAATATGGAAAATTTTCAGCTTTTATATAACCTACGCATATGTATGTTATGTGTAGGTTAAATTAGCTACATATATGTAGGTAAAAATATGGGTAAATTACATTTTTCGTCCTTTATGTTTGTAGCGGGTTGCAGTGGATAACCTTTAACTTCAATAATTACAGTCACAGTCCTTTATTTGAACAACGCATTACACCTTTCGTCCTTTAACACTAACCAAGTTAAAATTTTCAGTTATGTCTATCCACCTAAGGGTATTCTAGTCATTTCATATTTTAATTAAAATATCCATTAATAAATAAACACCTTCCTAATAAAAAAAACACCCAGACTCTCTCTCTCTCTCTTCTCAATCTCTCTTTGCCTTCCTCTTCTCCATCTCTCTCTCTTAAAGCGGGTCACCACCCTGATTTCCGCCGGCCTGAAACATATCTAAAAGCACACGTTGCCATCATCGAATTTCAGAATGAACCCTAACCACCGTCACTAAAAGACCTGGGTCGCCGGCATCGTTCTTGAAACGTAGATCTGAATACTCTTAAGCCAGTTTGAACTGGATGTCACCGGTGTTTGCAGAGGTCCGAACTGTTTTTGAGAGGGTGTCTTAGGAGCCGGACTGTCGACACCCTTCTTCATATCCTCTGAAAGTATGTGGGGTTTATCGTTTCTCAAAATCCCAAATTTCAGTTGGTAAATATTAGAAGAAAGTTTGACTTTCATTTTGGTTTTGTTTTGTTTTGTATTTGAAGTCTTAGTCGACGTTCTGTTATGAGACGCAAGATTGGGGGTGGTTTCCATGAAAATATTGGTTTCTTCGAGGATTTTGATCTGGTTTGTGCGTTTGATTTTTTTAATCTGAACCCATTTCTTTTCTGATTATTTGAAGTTGATGGATGTGAATCTGATCTCTTAGATATCAGATCCAATATGAAAGTAAGTGGGGTCGTTTATCATTTCCTAGAATCTCAATTTTCATTTTCTAAATATTAGAAGCAGATTTGAAGTTGATGGATGTGAATCTTATGCATATTTGTTAAGCATTGTGTGTAGTTGACTTTCACTTTGGTTTAACAAAATGGTTTATGTTTTGTATTTGAGAAATAGCTGGTTTGCAGATCTGCAAAGGGTTAGGCGTGGTGGGTGTGGCCGGAGTGGTGGTGGCTGGATGAGGTGGTGGTGGTGGTAAGATGTGGTGGTTAAGGTTTTAGGGTTAGGAAATTAGGGAAGATGAAGTGTATATGTAATTTTTTTGGTTTTATTTATTAAACATTTAGATAAAAATATGAATTGACCAAAATACCCTTAAGAAAATAAACTTAACTGAAATTTTTAATCAGGTTAGGGCTAAAGGATGTAACGTGTAACGAGTTTTACAAAAAAAGGACAATGCCTGTAATTATTAAAGTTAAAGGTCATCCATTGCAATCTGGTACAAACACAAAGGACGAAAAGTGTAATTTACCCTAAAAATATATATTTTTATGTATATATAACACACATATAAATGTAAAAAACATAAAATTGAAAAAATATAAACATTAAATTGCAAAACTTAGTGATATAGAATTGTTCTTTTGTTCTCATAATAATTAGTGTTCTTTAATGATTCTTATCCTGTGTGTATATATATATATATATTTATATATATATATATATATATGTATATATATATATATATATAAATGAGAAAACTAGAAAACTAACTAAAATCCCCTAAAAAGGAGGGGGAGTGAGACTTTTAATGAAGGAGGGGGGGACTTTTAATGAATGAGGGGTAAAATTGGAACAAAAAATATATAACTTTTCAAACATTTCCCATTTCTCCATACGTTATCATTTTAAAACAAAAATGGCACCATAAGATCACAAATTTTCTTATCTTTCATTCAAGTATATTCGAGCATATATTTTATGACATAAAAAAAGATTTATGGTGTCGTCTTGTTTTCAACACTATTATAATAGTAGTGCACATGTGCAATATAACATGTACTACAATTGCATTACATGCTTAAAATTAGCTTTTTGAGTCTGTTTAGCTTTTAGGGTTAGTTTTTTTGGAGGTTTAGGATTAGGACTAGGTTTTTGGGTGTGGGGGGAGGGGGGGTTTAGGTTTTTTTCGGGTTTATGTTTAAGGTTTAGTTTTAGGTTTTTGGGGGTGGGGTGGGGGGTTTAGGTTTTTGGGGGATGGGGGAGGGGGGTTTAGGTTTTTTTTTTGGGGGGGGTGGGGGTTTAGGTTTTTTTCGGGTTTATATTTAGGGTTTAGTTTTAGGTTTTTGGCGGGTGGGGGTGGGGGGTTTAGGTTTTTGGGGGGTGCTGGGGTAGGGGGGGTTTAGGTTTTTGGGGGTGTAGGTGGGGGTGGGTTAAGTGGTTTAGGCTTTCCGTATTAGTGCACATGTGCAGTACAACAAAAAAGTTTTTTTTTTTTTTTGAAAAATTTTTTTCATACATAAAAAGTAGCGATTTTTCTTTAAAAAATTGTAAAAAAAAAATTTTGGTATTTTTTTAGGTTTTTTTAGTTAGTTTTTTGGTTTTCTCATTTAAACTAGTTTTCTCATGATCCATCCCCTATATATACATATATATATATATATATATATATAGGGAGAAGATCATGCGAGAACCACCTCTTATAGTGAGAACCGCGAGAACCAATGTGAAAACACCAAAAATGTCTAAAAATAGCTAAAAATCACACAAAAAATTTTTTTTGAATATTTTAATATTTTTTATAAAAAAAATCGCTACTTTACGAAGCCAAAAAAATTTAAATTTTTTAAAAAAAAAATTGGCTTCTAAAAGTAGCGATTTTAACATAAAAAATATTAAGAAATTCAAAAAAAAAATACATTTTTTTTAATTTTTTTTAGATTTTTTTAGGTTTTTTAGGGGTTTAGTTTTTAGCATTTTAGCTTGGGTGGGGGAGGGGGGGTTTAGGTTTTTGGGGGGAGGGGGTGGGGTTAGGTTTTTTTTTGGGGGGGGGGGGGGTTAGGTTTTTTTTTTTTGGAGGGGGGGGTGGGGGTTAGGTTTTTTAGCTATTTTAGGTTGTGTTCACATTGGTTCTCAAGGTTCTCACAATAAGGGTGGTTCTCGCATGAGCCACTCCCTATATATATATATAATAAAAATTGATATATCATTAGGAGATTATACAAGAATATAAATTAAATATTATAAATATAAAACTAAATTTGTATTTACTAGAAAACTTAGTGGGGTGAGGGAGGAGACTGGGCTCTTTCTTTATCTATATACTTTTAAGTAAAAAATATATTTTTCTTAAAAATTTGTTTAGTTTTAAAAACCTCACCCATGCCATTCTCTATCCCTACCTTTATTTTACTCACAAATATTTATTTTATTATTATTTTTTTTTATACACACAATACATAATAGAGGTTTGGATTTTAATCTCTAAAAATATCAATGTTTGCTTTTGTTTTCTCTAAGGTGATTATTCGTGAAGATTGCAATTAAGCAAATCAGAGGAGGTCGGGAACCGTGCAAACAAAGACCTGAATATTTATTTCAGGGGGATTTATTGAAGATAATGCAAACCCGAATCATCAGTTAAGGGGGAATTTGCAGAATATTCAAATACGGCTCTCATGTTTAAAGATCAAGATTCGACAGTAACGTACAAGGGGGAAATTGTTAGTGCATATTCTTTATGTCTGCCATTGTGCGAATAGGCTAGATAGAGCGTGTGTTGAATATTGTATAGATGAGATACGAACACATGACTTTGGAGAGGACGAGAGAGGTTCGTACGGATGTAACTCATTCGTGGTGCTCGTCCGTCCCAAATCCTCATGTATAAATAGTGTCATGTGTTCATAGTTTGATAAGTTTTGGAGATCCCAGAGGGGAAATGCTAGAAAAAAAAATTCTCCAGCTTGTAAACGATGTAAACTCTTTCGATATGAATGGAATCATTCGACTTATGGCTATTACAACGAGATTTCTACCGGATTAATTCTATCCTATCCAAACTTTCGTCTAAACCCGTCTGATTCGGAACTTTCAAATAATAATATTTTTTAAACTATGTTTGTCTAAAGTATAAACTAGAGGTAGCAAAAAATTAATAATATTTTTTAAACTACGTTTGTCTAAAAGTATAAACTAGAGAGAGCCAATAATAAGTCTAAAGTATAAACTAAAGATAGCCAAAAAGAAAAAAACACGAGTTTGGCAGAAATACTTAAAACCCTAAACATCTTGGATGTGTATACCCAAAGCCCTATGGGTATGAGACCGGATATGAGATTAGATTTAATAACTTTCATGGATATGGGATTATGTGATACCGAGCTGTTTTTTATATCCATCCGGCATACCCGCGAATATGCACGATGGATATTGAGCCGGGTACGATTCTTTGAGAACAAAATCATTTTGCCCGATTCTCTTATATACAAGTTTCTAATCTAGTATATAACAAACATTAATTAGAGCTTTTTTTTCCAAAAAAAAAAATGAATGTTTTTCTTAATTTCTTAATTTTTTATTAACATATTATTCTCTTAAGTTTTAACCAGTAATTATCTTGTAAAAAATAACCAAACTATTCAACAAAGCAATGATAACCCAATATTAGGGGTGTGAATTTCTGACACGACTCGAAAACACGACACGAACCTAACACGAAATTCGTGGGTTTAGGTTTAGTCTAAACTGGTTCGGGTCAGTTTCAGGTTAAACCCACGAACCCGTTTAGCTAAACGGGTCAGGTTCGGGTCAACCTGGTCGGGTTGGCAGGTTGACCCGTTTAACCCTTTTATATTATATAATATTTTTTTACAATATGTTTTATGTTATAAATTAAATTGGGTATGTATTTTATGCTATAATTATAACAAAGAAAAAGAAATTCATATAAGATTTTATAATTTAAATGGAATTGTATTATATATATTTGTGTTTTAAGTAAACTTTAAATTTAATACATTAATTTGTGTAAAAAAATTAAAAACTAAAAGTTTTCGGGTTGAACGGGTCGTGTTCGGGTCAACCTATGAATATTCGGGTCGGGTTCGGGTTCATTGGTATGACACAATTTTCGGGTTCAGTTCGGGTTCGTATAAAATTTTCGGATTAGGGTCAGGTTGAACCCGTCAACCCGCAAACACGACCCGTTTAGCAGCCCTACCCAATATCCACTCAAGGTTCACTTTTTCCCTTCTATGCCGATTCTTGTTGTCATTCAAAGTTCCATTTTTTCATTCTATCCCATCAACCACTCGATTCAAGGTTGATTATCCTATATTAGAAGTTTAGTTGATCTAAGGTTTTATAAGATTCAACTCTAATCAATATAAATTATAATAAGCACATTCTTAATACTAAAGTGGCTATATATGAAACTCTAAATGAATACAACGGAAATTGCATTTTATCTATATGCAAGTGGGCAAACATTACTTTCCTCCACCACCCATCTTCGACCGTTCTTGTGACTGAAACCGACACCCATTTTATTGCCTTTGAAATTTGAATATCGCTGGTGTTGAGTCACCATTTCGTTAACCTTATAACCAACAAATTATTATTGAGATTCAATATTTCAATCATGGGTCATAATTCCAAAATCTCTATATCACGCTAACGAACCTCTACAGTCACTCGTCTCTCTATGTCACACTCTTTTTACACGACGATCAAAAAGTCGCACCACCATTGTTCCCACATTGTTTCTAATCGCGTTGTATTTGTGGATTGAGGTAACAAATCGAGGGGACTATCTATTGTTTGTATACGAAATAGGTACGTAATTCTTACATTCACGGTTTAACTCTTCAGTTTGTGTTGTTGTGACTGGTTATTGAAAATTTCATATCAATATAATAAACATAGTTGATATAACAACCGTTAAGAATTTTAATAAAGTCATCATCACCATACTCAGTAAATCCCACCAATAGCAAAGCAAATATAGGGTCTGGGGATGGTAAGATGTAGACAGCCGTATCCCCTACCTCATATGAATAGAGAGACTGCTTCCAGTGAGACCCCTACTCGATAGCAGTTTTGTATCAAGCCTTGGACATATGGCACATAACACTCAGCAACAATCGGGACAACGGTCGATTAGTGCATATACCGCTTGTCTTTCGGCTATCAACGCCACCATATGATGCATGATTAACCATCCGCCGTTTTTAACATTTTTTTCACAAAATTAGTAAAATAATGTTAAAATTAGTGTATACTACTTTTGTCACCACAAATTTGAATAAAGTGAAATAGTAAAATCTTAATACGAAATTTATATATATGTATTAATTAGAAACATATGGATGAATAGTGCAGAAATTTTTCTTTTTTTTCTTTTCTTTTTTTTTCTTGATCTTTGACTTTGTCTTTTTGTTTTTGTTTTACTATTAACCTTTAACTTTCAGTATTAACTCTTACAACCCCTTAACTTTCTAAATACTTTTTAACAGAGTTTTACGTCTTTATTTTTATTTACGTGTCGATATAAACTTAAGTTGATTTACGTTTCGACATATTTTTTTTTTCTCAACCCTTTAACTTTCTAAATATTTTTGTAGTCGGTGACTTTTTTTTCTTTTTTTTTTTGTCTTTTTGCTTTTTTTTCTTTTTTTTTTTACTTTTAACCTTTTTAATCGACTTTTCCATCTTTATTTTTTTTACGTGTCGATGTAAACTTAAGTTGACTTACATTTCGACATAATTTTTTTTATATTTTCTCAACTTTTAGCATTGACACTGACAACCCTTTAACTTTGTAAGTACTTTTGTAATCGAGTTTTCCGGTCGATGTAAAACACGTGTCGACATACTTTTGTACTTACCACGACTTTATTTTATAAGTTTTCTCTTTCGACTGCTATATCGGATAAAAAATCGGGTCGTCCCGCCGCGAAACACAGCTGTAACCCACTAGTTGGGATAAAACTATAACTGAAGTTTATTTGAGACCATAATTAAATATCAAATATAAATAAGGAACCATGCTAAAAATTAATCAAACTACCCGACCAAATTATATTTATAATTTAATTTGTAGCACAACGAATCATATTGGAGGATTTCATGATATTTGGGATTTGGCATGTTCGTAACATTTGTGTATGATTATTTGTGTGATCAATTATTAAACTTGTTTAATTAGTTTTTTTGTTAGAAATTAGTTTATTTGCTATTATTTGTTTTGTACTTTTTCATCAAATACATGATCATCAATTAAGCTTAATTGACTAAGTAGTTTATTTGACATTTAAAATTGTTCTTAACCGTATTTTCTTATTCGAAACCTGAAGTCTGATACCTGAGCACATTTTTATGGGGTTGTCATATGCTTCTCATTAGGGGTGTTCAAGGTTTGGTTTAAATTCATGAAATCGCCTAAACCATTCATCGGTTTGGTTTTGCAGTCAATTATTTAAAAGAAGTTCAGTTAGTTTAGGAAGTCTGAAATCATATTGAACGGTTTGGTTTACGGTTTACACTTGAAAATGGTCGGAAAACTGGACCGGACCGTGCGACTTCCGGTCAATATTTAATTAGCTTTTATATAGGTTGTATGATTTTCTTTAGCTTTTATATAAGCTGTATAAATTTTTAGTTTTTATTTGGGCCTGGATGTATCAAGTGGGCTCTACAAACTATGTGGGCTTTGCATTCTTCAATACTCAACCGTCCAGTTGCCAAGATGGCTTGAGCTTGATGGATTTGGGAACAAACGTAATAGAGCAGGTCACTTTGTTCAGAATATTTCATATTTAGTTCTTTGTTAGTTCTTTTATGTTCAGTTGAAGATATATGTTTATTTTTTAGTTCGTTAATGACGATTAGCTCACAATTTAACCTAAAAAGCGTCAGAATCAGACCATGAACACCTCTGATTGTCATTGCAGCATTGATTGCTTGACACCATCTGTGGTGCTGTGATTAGACCATAACGTCTCTATTTTTATTTGTACATCTATGTGCTAGAAAAAGTACTTGAGTATCTATTAAAATCATACCGTATTTGCACTCGACGTAATAATTCTCTACTGGTGAACCCCCATCGAGCCAACCTTGAGCTCGGCTTGTTTAACTTACATGAACACAAGTTCGAGCTAAGCTAGTTACAAGATCTATTTCTAATGCTTGAGGTCGGCTTGTTAGTAGTTTTTCAAGCTCTAGCTCGGCTCGTTTGTTATGTATTAATTATTTTTTATACATATATATAAACACTTAATATATCATGATATACATTTTTTATAAATTTATAAATATATATTTGATGTAGGCTAGGAGTTGGTTATAAAGTCTAAATTTTCTAAAAAGTGTAAAAAGTCTTAAAACATCAAAATGTCAACCATAAAACACACCTAAAACCCACAAATAACAAAATAAATATTACTAAACATTATATGTGTGGGTTGTGTTTTGTGTTTTGGATGATGAGGCTCCGATTATCAAAGACCAAACATTATTGTGTTTTATATTGATTAGCATGTAGTGTTTTATGTTTATAGTTCTACGGTTGTGTGTTTGAAGTTTTTATGGACTATTATGGTTTGAATATGGTGTTTTAGTAGTTTTCACTCTGTTACTTGTAGATTTAGTTGTGTTATGGCTGAAATTATAGTGTTTTATGACTTTTTTACATTTTTTAGTAAATTTGGACTTTGTAGTCGAAACTCAGCCGATTAATGTATATAACAAAAATTATATTAAGAGAAGGCTTCTTTGAGCTCGCAAGCTAGCTTTAGCTTATAGTACAAACATAAAACAACTTTAAAATACCCAAACTTTTTGTTTCCTGTGACTTATCATGTAATCGTCTCAAATGTCAACTACAAATATGTCATACAAATTTTGTTTACCCGATGTCACAAGATGCAATGCTCACATCAATGATACAGCAAACGATAATAAACGGATGTCTCGTAGCTTTGGAACCAATTGCAATATCCATGTTTTAGCATATACTTATTTACAAGATGTAATTTTAGCATGAAGTTACCATTGATGGTGTGGTTGGAGCCCCCAAGGGGCTTTATCAGTCCACTTAAGCTTCACGTCAGTGTCATGTCACTTTTGGGGCTTTATCACACCCCTCTTTAACTTGTATGGTGTGAATGGAGCCCCCAATTAAAAAAAATTAAAAAAAATTCATTGGGTGAAATGACATGGGCCCCACCTGATAAAGCCCTTCGAGCTCGTTACCATGATGGAGCCCCATCAATGGCGCCCCTTCTTAAAATGGTGGGTGTGGGTGTATAGCGTTGGGGGGCGCTATAGAGTGTGAGGTGACGAGGGTGGCGCTCTCACACCCTCCGACCTTATAACGACAAACGCCCCAATGTAAACAATATGTAAGGCTATGTGTTATGGGTTTTGATTGAAGCTTAGTTGAGAAAAAAGTGTTGTCACGTGGCCAACACGTAAACACACTTTTTTTCTCACCCATATATGCCCAAAATAGATGTAATGGTGGGGGCTTGGTTGATGATTAGGTAGTCATTATTTAATTGTTATTATTTTGTGTGTGTATATAGATTCTGTAGAAAATAATCAATGATATTTTATTTAAATACTTTTAGTAAAAGTTATCTCTACGGTTCTTTAGTTACGCATATAAATAAGAACAGAAAATCTTATTATAAAATAACACACAATAAACTAAGTAAATGGAGAAACAAATAGATAATATCCTACTTCATTATGGGTGATGATAATCTTCTTCTATACATCCAAACAAAGAGAGAATGAAAGGGGATATGGTTGTAGCCTCATGATGGTAAATGGGGCATTCAAAGCTAGACAACTCTTCAAAAGGTGTTCACGTGTGTGTACAATATCGAATTTTATTGTCTTCAAATATTTCCGATTGACCTTTGGTCTATCACTATCTAAGATTTACATAAGGTAGTCCTTTAACTAATTTAATGGTCTACTTATCAAACGGGTATACGTAGCCGGTAATTGAGGTAACATTAGTAAATTTATTTATGTATAATATATGTATCTAAAACTCAAATGACATCCATTAATTCAACATTTTCGAAAGATGGCACCAGTAAACAAAATTCTGAATCTACCACCGTTGATGACATATTTGCAAGAGCGCATCTCCTCTATTATCCAACTTTGACACAAATAACGTTGAGTAATTACAGCTAGGGTACGCACCACAATCAAGGTCATACTCGGACCACGAAAAACAATACTAATAGTTATGCCCCACTTAATAGTTAACTTGTGAGCTTATTACATTGAATACTAAGGTATATCCAACAAAACAAATAAAATAATACCTTTAATTTTCTTTTAAAACCACCTTAATATAATAAAAAATTAGCAAAAACCTAAAAAAAAATACAATACAAAAACATAATAAAACAATAAACAAAAGAATCGACACCAATTCTACAAAATAATTATTTTACAATGAAATAAATTGGCAAACACATTTCCATAATATAAATTAGCAACACATTGTTGTATTGTTTTGTTGTACCCTAAGCATGGGGTGTTTTTAAAAAAAAAATTGTGATTTTTTAATTTTAACCCAAAGGTTTTCTTCATTTGTATTTTAACCCTCATAATTTGTTTACTTTTAACCCAAAACTTTTCATCTTTTGTAATTTAACCCAAAACTTTTTTGTTTACACCTTTGATCCTCCGTACTTTTCCTCTTTCGCAAGTTTTTCGTTTTACGTTTCGTTCTAAAATTGGCGAGTTAATACATCGCAACATGCGTGTGTGGTTCAGCGTTTTTGGTCTATTTTTCACATTTGACAGGTATGTCGCAATGTGTCTATTTTTCCCATGTGACAAGTTCGCCGCAACGGGCGGATCCTACATCGACTTATTTATTCTTTCTACGTTATTTTGCGAGTTAACACGACGCAACGTTCGTGTGTGGTTCAACATTTTTACGTCTAATTTTTCCATTTAACAAGTTTGTCGCCACACTGGTCCTAAATCGACAGAGCCGGCCCTGAGAATTCGTGTACCCTGTTCGAGCTCGAAAAAACATGCCCTTATGCCTTAACGAAATTGAGTATTGAGCTCACTAAAAGTCTAAATCTAACGTCAATGTGCTAACAACTAATCTAAACCATAAGAATAGTTTTTTAAGTGGGCCTATATTGGTGTTTCTACGGGTATACCCTATTAAAAAATATTTAACATATACATATCTGTTTTTTTTTCATAAAATAACGTGCCCTTCGAAATATCGGGCCCTGGCCGGCGGTCCTTCCCGCCCTGTAAATCGACATAGTTATTTTTTACATGTTATATGTTTCAGTCTTATTTCTTCGCATTAACACGTTGCAACTTCAGTGTTGGTGGTTGCTACCAACAGTGTGTGATTGATTTTATTTGGCATAGTTTTAGGCCCCCGTCACAACGCGGGGGTGCTTAATTCTAGTTATATTTAATAATCATCATAGTTAATATCGTACGTACCAAAAGGCTAATTTCTTACACTATGAGTCGTTGAGGGCTAAGACCAAGCGTAGTCGTAAAAAAAGTGGGTGTTTTTTTTTTGCCCAAACTCGCCCAACCACGCCCAACCACGACCAGACGTCTGCCCCCTGGGCGTTTTTGTTCGAAAATTTTATAAGGCATTTTATACACAACGCCATGGCCCCTTTTGTGTTGACCAATCACTTTTTTATGGTTTTTTGTCCAATAACATCTATTGATATATTTTTTTTAATTCTATTATTAAACCCCTTTTAGCATAATGCCCCACATCCCCACTAAAACCGTTTATGAAAAACGCCTTATTGCTGACTGGACTACCACATGGCACAAACACCCTAAGGGGGAGCATTATTCATGTGTATCACTACGCATGGTCTAAGTCTCATAGTGACATTAGTGTTTATGTAGAATTTAGCTTTACTAAGGGGCTGTTTGGCAGCTTCTGAATGGTTAAGTGCTGAACTGGTAAGAGGTCTGAACCATTAAGTGCTGAATCACTAAGAGTTCTGAACCATTAAGAGCCAGTATACTGTTTAGCTGTTTAGAGGCAAATATCTGACCAATTCAGATTAGAGGTCTTAACCATTCAGACTCATTATAATGCTTAACCATTCAAAGGCAAATGTGTTAACCATTCAGACATCTGCTAGTGAAACAAACAGTCTGAACCGTTAATTGTTGAACCATTAAGAGGTCTGAACCATTAAGTGTTGAATCACTAAGAGTTCTGAACCATTAAGTGCTGAATCACTAAGGGTTCTGAACCATTAAGAGCCCGTATATTGTTTAACTGTTCAGAGGCAAATATCTGACCAATTCAGATTAGAGGTCTTAACCATTCAGACTTAGTATAATGCTTAACCATTCAGAGGCAAATGTGTTAACCATTCAGACATCTGCTAGTGAAACAAACAGTCTGAACCATTAATTGTTGAACCATTAAGAGGTCTGAACCATTAAGAGGTAAACAAACAGCCTCTAAGTGTGTGAGTTACCCGTTAAAAACAGTTAACATTTTACAATAGAATTATTATGATCAAGTTTGTAAAAAGTGTTAGACGCTAGTTTAGTTGGCCGCTGAGGCACCGACTAGATTATTCAAGATTAATCGGTTTGGGATTTTTATATGTAATTTTCAGTTTTATGTATACATACACATATTTTTACAGGTAAATATTTTAAGTAGATCGGTTTTAATCTTTCTTCAACTCATTTTTTGAAGTATACAAAATTAATCGCCGGAATCCACATGGTTATTTACAAGTTTTTGGCCTGAAACTGGCGGGAATCGTCGATTTTTTGCTGGGCGACTAGGGCCGATTAGGTCCGACTAGGGACAAATAGGTCCGACTAGGGTCGATTAAATCTGACTAGCGATAATTGATTGATTAACATATGTTAATCGTTGACCAGTACGGATTTTACAACACTTAAGCCACTCGGGGAGGTATCAATTTTGTGTGTGATGAAAGTTGTTCACGAGTGAACAATTGCCAAACACCACCGCCACCCTTCTAATTCAACGCGTGAAAGTTAATTCGCGTTATATTTTTGACGCTTTATGTTTTGATTAATGTTAGGGAAATTGTTGGTTGGGGGGAAATTGTTGGGTGTGGTGGTGAGTGATCACCATTTCCACTAAAAAGGATGTGAGTGACGGAATAATGGTTGATGACATGGCGGAACTTGATTGGATGTTGTGAGTGATGAAATTTGTACAAGTGATGACCACCCCTACCCCCTTACTACGATTAATGTTTTAATCTAAGTTTTTTCCCAAAATAATATTGGTGGAAAAAGTATTTACCATTTTGATGTTCCTTTAAAACTATTTGCCAAAATGGTGTTTTCATGTATCTTGTATTTGCTTTTCTTTTAACCAACATAATAAGCTTATTAATTTTCTGTTCAATCAATCCAATATCCGTTATTTTTATTTTGTAATTATATCTTTTATTTTCAACCAACCAAATATGTTTTTTTTTTCAATCAACCTATTAATGTTTTATTTATTTTGTATTTACCTTCTCTTTTAATCAACATAAAAAACTTATATTTTTTTTCTATTAAATCGATATTATAACCTTATTCCACCTCGTTATAAATTTTTAATCAACCAACTCATGTAAAAGACAAACTAATAAGATCATATATCGTAAGTTTAAACAATCAAATAAGAAACGTACAAAAAAACTAATCAAACAATAACCGAAGTAAAACTTATACTAACATTCTTAGGTTGAGATAGCAAGACAATCAATTTATACTACAAATTGTATTACTTTTAGGAAGTCAAGAAAACCTTGAATTGAAACTAATGTTTTGAACAATGAATTTATTCTTTAATATTAACTTAGTGATATGATAAAAAAATGATTACTTGATGGCTTTACTGTAATGAGACTTAATAGTTTTATCATATCTTTTCATTGTTTTCTTGACTTACTAATGTAATTACAATATTATTTATATTCACTAGATGAGGAATATACTCTGGAAAATAAAGAATTATTGTTTTGTAGATGTTTAAGTTTTTAAAAGGTGATATTAATATGTAAATAAACAGAGATAGAGTCGACAAGGGAAAAAGAAAGAAATAATTTTATTCATGTAAACAAATAGAGTTGACAAGGAAAAGAAAGAAACAATCTTATTCTTTTGCATATTGATTGAATGAGTAAACTGCTAAAATCATCCCTGTGGTTTGACTCAAATTGCTAGATCAGTCCAAAATCAACTTTTTTTGCTAAAACAGTCCCTGAGCCTAGTTTCTGTTGCTATTTCAGTCCAATAAATTAACACCGTTAGAACCTCCGTTAATGAATGTGTAAAACTGCTAAATTCGTCCCTGAGGTTTGATTCAAGTTGCTAGATCAGTCCAAAATCAAGTTTTTTGAATTTGTTAATTATAAACTTATTTAGGTATATAATTTTGCTAGACTTGCATTAATTTTTTGAATTTGTTAATTAAAAACTTATTTAGATTATAAACTTATTTAGGTATATAATTTTTCTAGACTTGCAATAATTTTTTGAATTTGTTAATTATAAACTTATTTAGATTATAAACTTATTTAGGTATATAAATCATTAATATCACAAGAGAAAAAAAATCCTTTTGTTAGTTATTTTGAAAAATTATTTGTTAGTTATTTTGATTATTATTATTATTATTATTATTATCATTAAATGTTTACTAATTATATACTTAAGTATTTAAATAAAATAATACTTAATTTAATTTAAATAAAATTAGTTTTAAAAATATAAATGTAGCTTTTTTGAAGAGCGTAATTTAACCGGCCCAGCCTTCAATACTGATTTTATTTTGATGTTGTTGTTGTTGTTGTTACCATGTAAATATTTAGTATTTATTTAAGGATTTAAATAAGACAACAGTTAATTTAAACAATATTTAGTTATGAAAAATACAAACATTATATGTAAATTTAAATATTAAGAAATTAACATAATTTTTATTTGTTTTTATTTAAATCGTAATATTTAATGTTTAATATTTATCAATTATTTTAATTTAATATTTGTATTATAAAGTTCTTTTATTCATTTTTTCTACTTAATTAAGTGGTTTCTTATTTAATAATACTTATCATTCAGGTGAGGTCGGACAACATGTCGTGCCAGAACAAGTCTCATAAAAAGGATTATTTTGGTTTGAGTCAAAACGGGTTTGGGTCAAACCAGTGTTTAAGACATGTCAAATAAAATTGCGCTCTCCAAAAGAGCTACATTCTGTTTATATTTTTATAACTAAACACAAATTTAAATTATATATTCAGGGTAGACTTGTAATTTATCTTAAATTTTAAGACATTTGAGAAAATATATAATGCTTTGGTACAAGTATTGATGCATTAAGAACATGTCATTTACCATTTTTTTTCTCTTGTGATATTAATGATTTATTCAACGAACATAAATATAACTGGACCCGCCGTAAATAAGTTTATAATCTTGTGATATTAATGATTTATATACCTAAATAAGTTTATAATCTACATAAGTTTATAATTAACAAATTCAAAAAATTAATGCAAGTCTAGAAAAATTATATACCTAAATAAGTTTATAATCTAAATAAGTTTATAATTAACAAATTCAAAATATTAATGCAAGTCTAGCAAAATTATATACCTAAATAAGTTTATAATTAACAAATTCAAAAAACTTAATTTTGGACTGATCTAGCAACTTGAATCAAACCTCAGGGACGAATTTAGCAGTTTTACCCATTCATTAACGGAGGTTCTAACGGCGTTAATTTATTGGACTAAAATAGCAACAGAAACTAGGCTCAGGGACTGTTTTAGCAAAAAAAGTTGATTTTGGACTAATCTAACAATTTGAGTCAAACCTCAGGGATGATTTTAGCAGTTTACTCTGATTGAATAGAAAAAAAAACTATTAAGTTTTTTTTATGTTAATTAAAAGAAAAGGCAAAGAGAAAATGAAACATCATTTTAGTAAATAGTTTTAAAGAAACACCAAAATAGTAAATGCTTTTTTCACCTATACTAGTTTGAGAAAAAACTCGTTTTAATCTTAGCATTAATAAAATATTAATAATAATCATGATATTTTTGGTTACACTAAATCACATCAACACACACACACACAGCTAAAACACACGCACACAATTCAGTGAGAGAAAAACACTTGAAAAATCAGTGATAGAGACGATGAACTTTCTCTCTCATCGCCACACACACACTCCTCTATCTACAACCTCATAGCTCACTCACATCTCAAATTCCACAAACCCTAACCTATAACCTTACTAATCCTCAACCAATTAATGCATATTTAGCCTCAGATCCAGCCAATGGACAACTCATCCACCGTAACCGACGTGATCGGAATAACAGACTTGCCGGAAACATACCGTGCCGGAGACTACACCGCCGGCGGCAATGTGTGGCCTCCGGCCGGTGAAACGACGCCGTTGACGGTTACAGGATCGTATAAGGACGGTGGAACAGGTAAGGGATCAGGTACGAGTAGTCGTAGGAGAGGTACGGTGAGGCCGAGCTTAGATGCGGATGATCTTATTAATTTGCTTCACGGTTCGGATCCGGTGAAGGTTGAGCTTAATCGGTTGGAGAATGAAGTTAGAGGTGATTTGTTATTGACTGAGTTGTTGATATTGTTTGAATGTTGATGTTGTTTGTTGTGATTTGAGTGTTTGGTGAGTTAGGGTTTTGGTTGACTTTTGTTGACTTGTAGATAAGGATCGAGAGTTGAGTGAAGCACAGGCTGAGATTAAAGCATTGCGGTTGTCTGAACGGTTGAGAGAAAAAGCTGTTGAGGAGGTATTATTATTATTATTATTATTGTTAACTAGATGTTTTGATTTGTGTTATTATATATTTATAGTGCAGTTTTGATTGAATGCATATCTGGTATTGATGTTATGTTTTCAAATTTGGCCACTTAAATTTGCAGTTTCTTTGGATAGGATGATGTTAATGTGTTTTGTTTCTTTGTTTATCTGAAAGATTGTTGTAAGCTGGATTTTTTTTTTCGTTTGCTACGAATTGCAATTTTCAAATCGACCGTATAGAATGTAGCAAATGATATTTTTTAGTGAGGTGTATGGTGTTTTGAGTTTTGACATTGATATTGTGTTCATTTGTGTGCATTGTCATTGTGTTAGGTACTCTCTGTTTGGTATTTAGGCTGTTTTCATGTTCGTATGTGGTGGTTCTTGTGTAGTTGTGTTTAGATAGAAGTATGTATATCGTTGCAAGCGCTATATCTATTTGTGATTACCTTTTTCTTGTTCATAGTTGTTCAAGATGCCGATTTATATCCTTTTGAATTTGAACAATTTACATTTTGGTGTGTTTTTCCGTGGCTAGAAATGTTAGTTTATTATAGGTATCGTGTTTACTTTTTAGATGTGTTTTATGGTGGCTAGAAAATATTTGTTAGTAAATTGATAAAGTGTTTTATACTCAAATGGCATTGTGTGTCACTTAAAATGCTGCCCTTTAGTATAACATTGAACAATTGATATCTGTAAGTACAAGACAGATGAGTAAAATAAGTTGTTGATGCTTAATACCCCTCAACACTGCTTAATCTGTCAGGATTTCTTAAAAATTGCGCTTTAAAGGGATTGAAATGTTTATTTACATTCTTTTGTGTCTTTTCCATTGCCCATTTGAATCCGTTATGTGGTTTATTGATGTTTTATTTCGAGTTAACACTGATATGAATTTGTTCTTGCTCTCTCCTATATACCTTAGCTAACTGAAGAGCTGTCAAAAGTGGATGAAAAGCTGAAGTTGACCGAATCTCTTCTCGACAGCAAGGTATTGACTGAACCACATCTATCCTCTAACTTCTACTCTTTCATTATAGCATCAGATATGATTAAGTAACTTTCTGGTTATCTAGAATCTTGAAATCAAGAAAATCAACGATGAGAAGAAAGCATCAATGGCAGCTCAATTTGCAGCAGAAGCTACTTTACGAAGAGTCCACGCAGCTCAAAAAGACGACGACATGCCCCCAATCGAAGCCATCCTTGCACCTTTGGAAGCCGAACTCAAGCTAGCCAGACAAGAGGTCTGACCGTCTGACACTTTTGAGTTTTGACTTCTATCTTTTGACTTGTGCATGCAGACAGTTGTAAATAACTTCAACATTTTTCTCATGTGATTTTGGATTTCAGATTGCAAAGCTGCAGGATGACAACAAAGCGTTAGACCGTTTGACCAAGTCAAAAGAGGCTGCTTTACTTGAAGCCGAGAGGACCGTGCAGATTGCATTGGCCAAGGCATCCATGGTGGATGATCTCCAGAATAAGAATCAGGAGTTGATGAAGCAGATAGAAATTTGCCAGGTCAGCAATAATTTATGAATGACTTCACTTGATGATTCATATTTTTTTTTTCGAAATGTAAACCCATGTTTTCTCTCAGGAGGAAAATAAAATATTGGATAAAATGCATCGTCAAAAAGTTGCTGAGGTGGAAAAGCTTACACAAACCGTACGCGAGCTTGAAGAGGCTGTTCTTGCTGGTGGTGCAGCTGCAAACGCTGTTCGGGACTATCAACGGAAAGTTCAAGAAATGAATGTAAAACAGATACTTCTATTCTTTAGTTGATTAAAGTTTATTCATGTTCCTGCTGGTGGAAAATTTGACCCGTTTACTTATAAATGGGTCGAGTGGGATATGCTTTGGTCAAACGGTATAACTAACCGATTTGTTGTCTGTTATCAATAGGAGGAAAAAAAGACTCTAGACAGAGAGCTAGCGCGTGCAAAAGTTACAGCCAATAGAGTGGCGACGGTTGTAGCTAACGAATGGAAAGATTCTAATGACAAGGTGATGCCAGTTAAACAATGGCTCGAAGAAAGACGGTTCTTGCAGGTATAGTCTTCTATAATTCCATAAACATATTGTTTAGAGTAAGGTATACAAATTTTTCCCTGTGATTTATCAAAATTTTGGATTTGGTCCCTAGCTTTTCAAAAGTACACAGACGGTCCCTGTGGTTTGAACTTTGTAACGTATTTAGTCCCTGACTTTTTCCAAAAGTACATGGATGGTCCTGTGATTTACACTTTGTAACGCATTTGGTCCCTAACTTGGACTTGCTAAAACCTTTAGATTTCTTGGCTGGGGACTAAATGCGTTACAAAGTGCAAACCACAAGGACCATCCGTGTACTTTTGAAAAGCTAGGGACCAAATCCAAAATTTTGGTAAACCACAGGGACTATCCGTGTACTTTACTCTATTGTTTATTTCTCTATTATCTAGATATTGACTTGCCAGTTCATATTTTTGTTAACAGAGTGAGATGCAACAATTACGGGACAAGTTAGCTATAACCGAACGCGCTGCAAAATCCGAAGCACAATTGAAAGTAATATTCTTTTTGTTATTTTACGAAGATTGTCTATATTTGGATTGTTTTCTCATGACGTATAATTTTTTCAATTAATTTATCAAAATATAGGAAAAATATCAACTAAGGCTCAGGGTACTAGAAGATACGTTAAGATCACCAAACACTGCTTGTCCTTCACGTCGTCAATCATTAGGTGGAGCTTCCAGTGGATTTTTACCTAAAAGATCACCGTCTTTTCAGATTAGGTCAACATTTCAATCTGGTTCAAGTTCGATTTTGAGGCATGCGAAAGGTACATCAAAGTCGTTTGATGGTGGGACCCGATCACTTGAAAGGGGTAAACTTATATCCAGTGGTGGTAATAGTCCCACTTTTAATATCGAGAAATCTTGTGATGGAACTAAAGACGGTGAGACACGTGATGGTTCATGGAAAGATAATCCGGATGAAAAACGCGAAACAGAGGACACTGTCCCGGGGTTGTTGTATGATTTACTGCAAAAGGAAGTGATTTCTTTGAGGAGATCTTGCCATGAAAAAGATCAGAGCCTTAAAGATAAGGATGACGCCATTGAGGTTCATATCTTTTTCTTTATTTTCGTTTGAGTAAAATGCCATTTTCGACCCTGAGGTTTGGCCAGTTTTGCGACTTTCGTTCAAAGGTTAGTTTTTCCGCATTTGGATCCAAAAGTTTTGAAATCTTGCCATTTTCATCCGGCTCGTTAACTCCATCCGTTTTTCTCGGCCAAGTCAGGGGCGTTTCCGTCGGTTTTGTTAACTTAAAGGGCAATTTGGTCTTTTTACATAAAGTGAAAAAGACCAAATTGCCCTATAAGTTAGCAAAAAAGATGGAAACGCCTCTGACTTAACGGAGAAAAAGGGATGGAGTTAACGAGCCGGATGAAAATGGCAAGATTTCAAACCTTTTGGATTCAGATGCCGAAAAACAAACCTTTGGACAAAAGTCGCAACACTGGCCAAACCTCAGGGACGAAAATGACATATTACTTTTTTTCGTTTTTATTTATATTCTCTCTTTTAAGTGATTATATTGATGTAATATTAATATGGTTTCAGATGTTGGCAAAGAAAGTAGATACTTTACAAAAGGCAATGGAGGTCGAGGCGAAAAAGATGAGACGCGAGGTAGCTGTTATGGAAAAAGAGGTCGCCGCTATGCGGGTGGATAATGAACAAGATAATCGGGCCAGACGGAACTCGAGGGCTCCTTCCCACCCACTTCCAGCCAGGTATATTAATCTCTCTTTTAATAACCGTCATACTCACAGGACGCACCTATACCCTGCTAGCTAGGTTTATTTACACCAAGTTTATTTTAACTGATATAATATACCCAACATTTGTCTTGATGTATGCAGGAATGTAGCACGAGGGGGATTATCCCGACCCGCCCAATAGCGAAACAATGAGCAATTGTTATTATTATCACCTTTGTTTTTTAGTTTGATTGTACCTATGGGTTGTGGCGGGCCGGGTGGCCCTGTCGGGTTGAGAAGATGAAGAAACAAAAGGGGAATGGGTCATGGGTGGGTCTGACTGTATGTGTAGAAGAAATCAGAAGGTGGGAGTGAAGCTGAGCTAACCTTTTTTCTCATTATTAGTATTGTTTTGGTTGTGCTTTGTGGTTAATGCTTCTTCTCCCTCAACTTAGTACAAATATACTTCAACTTACAACCTAATGGAGATTAATTTGGTACAAGCATATTTAAAATATTCTTTTTTTAACAATTACAAGCGTTTAATTTCCCTAAAACATGGTGTATATAACATTATTAATTTATTTTGCTTGGCTGATCCAAGAGTGTTACGATCAATATAGAAAGAAACAAGAGAGGAGGTTTTTACTCGAATCATCAATGCCATCATCCTGTTCATCCGTTTGCTAAAACGATCTACAATTACAACCTCTTAGAGCCCCTCTATTATTTAGTACGTAACAAAGAGGTGTAAACATGTTAGAGTCTGAGCCCAACTAAGCTTGAGATCGGCGTGTATCACTTAAAAGAGAGTTATTGGAACAACCAATGTTCGAACAAAGAACTGTAATCGGAGATTAACCGGCTGAATCATGAGAGTTATGGATTTTCGAGAGAGAGAAATGATCGCAAATATGAGTGAGAGAGATGAATTGAAATTTGAATGTAGAGCCAGATTCAGATATGTTATTTATAGGGAGCCAGATTTATATATAATTTGAATTTTAAATTTGAAGCCAGGATTTTGAATTTTGAATATGGGTAAAAGTTTTGCTTATCAAATGCTTAGTATGATGAACCTAATTAAGTTTGGTTTAATTTAAGGTTTTAGTGATTTAACTAATACTAAAAGTAGTTTAGGAGTGACTACACCCTAGGCTAAGCAATAAGCATCAATGATATTCTTGTCTTTGCTTGATTAATTGATGTCTTTGACATTATAAACCGAGATATAAGGGCAGACGGGGTGGAACAACTTTTGTACGTGATGGAAACTTATGACGAGTGAAACAATACCAAACACCACCGCCACCATACTTTATTACGCGTGAAAGTTATAACGCGTGGAAATTATCACGGCGTGAAGAATGAAGATTGTGTGGGAATGTGAGGGTTTATTGTTAGGTGTTGTGAGTGATGGACATTTCCACTAAAAAAAGGTTGTGAGTGATTGAATAATGGTTGATGATATGGCGGAACTTGATTGGATGTTGTGAGTGATGAGTGATCACCACCCCACCCCTAAGAGAGGGGATGAAAATTAGTTAATGAGAGAAAGAAACCATTTGACGTCTTACATTTATACATTTTTCATAATAAGTAAATGATTTAGAAATGACAATCCCAAAACCACCTTCATTGTCCTTTATATCGTCATGTTATTATCATTTTCGTTGTCCTTCTAATATAGAGGAATTTGACGGATAAACAACCTCGATTTGACTGATAAACAACCTTAATTGGTTTCGTCGTCTGATGAACACAGGCTAACACTAAGGTTAATCTGTGGGGTTATTTCTTTCGTGGGTTCAATCTCTTATCTTACTCGTAGAAATGACCTGGATCCTGCAAAACAGCAACACCGTTAGTCTCGTTAAGAGGGGAATACGAGGGTTTCTCTCTTAACCAGGCTCCGACGTGAGAATAAGTACTGTTCTGAGGGAGAATAATCAGTGTGTGTTGAGTGTGTGAATAGAGAGAGCCAAGATGATCAACCTGAATGATGAAGGGTCCTATTTATAGCCGGAGGGTGAAGGAGGGAGGAGCAGCTGTGCCAGCTGTGGTTGCGCGCCAGCTGTCCGACCAAGGGGAATATCCTCTTGGTCTGCTCTGCCATAGCCGGTGTAGTGGTACACGTGGCGCGCTTATGTTTGTCCATGCTGGAAACCTTGTACTGGTGTTGTCGGCTCTGCCCCCTGATTTGTCGCAGACCTATGTGTCGTTCTGCCACTGGTGACACGTGTTGTCCTTTTTGTCGGATGGAGCATCTTTGGTACCACCTTGGCATCTTCCAGAAGTTTCTAGAAGCTTCTGGATTGCTTTGCTGATGTAGGCGCCATGTATGCTCGAAAAGTGGTGTGGTCCCTGCCATGTAGGCAGGGAATTGGGACCATACCTCTTCAAGTCCCCTTAGTCCAGTGTGCCTTCTAGTTGAGTTGATCGTCTAGGAGGGATTCTGGACTTATAAGGGTAGTGGTTTTTATGGCGGTTTGTATGGCGCGTGGAATTTGGGAACTTAAAAAAGTTGAGCCAAATGGACGCATGGCGCATGTGTTTTGGCAACTTAAAAAAGTTGAGCCAAATGGACGCATGGCGCATGGTTTTTGGCAACTTGGAAAAGTTGAGCCAAATGGACGCATGGCGCATGGGTTTTGGCAATTTAAAAAAGTTGAGCCAAATGGACGCATGGCGCATGGTTTTTGGCAACTTGGAAAAGTTGAGTCAAATGGACGCATGGCGCATGGGTTTTGGCAACTTAAAAAGGTTGAGCCAAATGGACGCATAGCGCACGGCGTATGGCACTTTGTTGTTTCCTTCTAAGGGAAGTTTTGCTGTCTTGGGAGAAATGTTGATGTGACTGTTCGGTGTCCCTGTCTTATCAGAGGTGAACATGCGCCTTTTCAGTTTGCGTCAGTTACTTTTCTGTCACGTTGTCAGGCCCTGTTACCCATGCTCCTGAAAAAAGTGGTGGCGTCTTCTCTCTCTTCTGACGTGTCTCTCCCCCATTGGTTGCTTTTCCTGGACTCTGACGACCCACTACCCATCGCATTAAATGCGATGGGTATAAATAGGAGGCGGTTCCTTCTTCTTTCCTTACTTTTCAAATTTTTGAAGTTTGGTTCTCTCCATCTCCTTCAACTTTTCTTCTTTCTTTGTTTGAACATTTGCGTTTAACCTCTCATCATCTTCATTATGTCTGGTGCGAATCCTTCTCAGAGGAGAAGGAAGAATAAAGGGAAAGCTCCCGCTGGCCCTGACCAGGCAGTTATAGGATGGAAGGAAGAGGAGTTCCAGAATCTGGTGAGGGAGATGGGTTTTCGTCCCGAATGGGGAGCCCAATATCCGACTCCTGGTTCTACTGCCATGGATGCACCTCCGGGTTACTTGACCTTGTATGCTGCATTCTTCCGGGAGGGTAATTTCAGGCTTCCCCTTACCAAGTTTACTGCCTCGGTGTTGAGGAACTATGGGCTTCATATTTCTCAGATTAACGCGATTGGGCTTCCGCGTATTACTCACTTTGAGTTCGTTTGTAGAGCCCACCGTATTGATCTGACATTTGAGATGTTCAACGTCTTCTATAGTGTTACGTACATCAATGGCTTCTATTCTTTCAACGCCCGGACAGGTGTTGCTCCCGTTTGCTCCGTTCCTTTGAAGAGCTTGCACGATTGGAAGCAAAAGTTTTTCTACATTCGTCGCGGTGTTATTCCGGTGGATATGCATTACCGGTCGGTTGGTGAAGGGATCCCGAAGGTGGACACTTTGGTGGGTTTTGCTGAACAAGGTTGGTACAAGAAACTAACAGAGAAGGCAACTGCCATTTCTCAGTTGGAGGAGATGGCTCTGGTTGGTGCTGGGATGAGTTTGCTGTGGGTGCCGAAGAACCCCTTGGGTGTACCTGTTTATGGTTACCAAGGCAAATGTATGTGATTTCTTCAAAGTATGTTTGAATTATCTTGTTTTTTGTGTGTTCTTCCTTATTCTTTTGTTTTTTGCAGTTGGATATAGTCTGATAAATGTTCTGGACCCGAAGGCTGCGGGTGCCATGGTTGAGGCGATCGAAGAAGATGGAAAACCGACTTGGTTAAGCCAAATTCGAGGCCGTTTTTTGCACCCAGATATGCTAATGTTCCCTTAGGTGAAGATGATGAAGATGACCCTATTGATCCTATTCGAGAGGAAGTTGTTGTTCTCTCGAGTGGAAGTTCCGATAGATCTCCTGAAGGTCTAACTTCGCGTTGCGCGCGTGCAGGTACCGCGCAGGCTGCTGCTAACGAGCCTGTTCATGAGGTTGTTGGTGATGATGCAGAGATTCCTATTGCTCCGGCTGCTCAAGTGGAGACAAGGAAGAAGACAAAAGCTGATAAGCCTGAGAAAGGGGAGAAGAGGGTAGAGGACAAAACAACTGGTACTTTTCGTGAACGACCCTCTACTCTTCCTTTTCTAGATTATGTAGTCGTATCTGATACGTTGTCTGGTTTAGGAGCTAGAGAGAAACCACGCGGGTCTGATCCAGATGACCGCGCTACCTTGACGGAGCATATGAGGAAAAAAGCCCTCGAAGATAAGAAACGCAAACTTGACGAGCAGGCCGCTACTCTTCTTGCTTCGAAAAAAGGCTAAACTCCATAAGGAAGCCCCTCCTGCGCCTTCTGAGTCTGAAATAGATATGGGTATTTTTAGTGGAGGCTGCGGGAATCTCTTGGAGGAGATATTTGCTGCTCCTGCCCCTACTGGTAATGGTTTTGTAGTTGCATATTTCTTGCATGTTTCTTCGAGTTATTTTTTATTGTTGTGGTTGCTTTATGACAGGAGTCAAGTCTGGCAAAGGGCCTCGTAGGTTGGATATTTCACAGATCACTCCTCCGCAGTCTCCTCCGTCGAGGACGATTGGCTTAACCCCTCCTCGTGATGATCTTGGGGAGAAGAAGAAAGAAGATGAAGTGGTTGCGGAGAATGTAGGTGAAGGTGGTGGCGATGTTGCAGGTGGTGCTGGTTCCGGTGGTGGCGGTAAGGGTGTGGAGACCGAGGTGGAATCCAGTGAGGCCACCCCGCGCCAGATTATTTATACCAAACACCCCCCAGGTGGTGGTGGTGCTACTTCTGGTGTTGTGCGTAGCCCGCAGTTTGAGAATGTTCATGCTGATTCCTGGGATACTCACAACCCTGCTTGCGATGACTTGCCCCACGCCCTCGGTGGAATCTGACTCAAGGTTCCCGGATGAATGATTTGGGCAACTGTCATGATTTCTTCTCTATGTCTCTTCCTCCTGCTGAAAGGATGTTCCAGAAGCGGCGCAATCGTTTTGAGTTATTGGATGATCATGTGCGCGCTAGGGTTAATTTCTTTGCTACTTCTCAAGAAATTGTCCGCGAATGGAGGTCGATGGGGGAGGAGACAGTTGAGTTTGAGGATGCCCGGAAGGCGTTTGCTGAAGAGAAGGAGAAGTTTAATGCGGAGAGGAAAGGTTTACAATGGAGGGTTTCGGATGCTGAACGAAAACTTGAGCAAGAGAAACAGGTTAACGTTCAGAAACAAAAGGATTGGGAAGCTGCGTGTGAACGTACTAACGCTGAGATGCAATCTCAGGGTGAAGCGATTGTTCGGTTATCTGGTGAGAAGAAGGAGCTTGCTGATGAAGCCCATCAGGCGCGTATTGCATTTGAGAAGAGAGAAAAAGAATATGTCGCTCGTATCGACAAGCTGGAGCTCCTTGTTAAACAAAAGGTTTCCGAGTGTGTGGCCACTGGAAAGCTTCTGGAGGAGAAAACTTCTGAATGTGCAGCTTCTGATGGCCTTGTTGAGGAGGTATCTGCTGATTGCAGATGGTTGTTGTCGCGCGCGGTGCCTTCGGTAACTTCCGTCGCTTATATTCTTTTCTTTTTTGGCATGCTTTGACGATTCCTCTTATGTTTGTGTTTGCTTGTTTGCAGCTTGCTGACCGTATTGTGAACTCTCCTGAACTTGCCACGTATATGTTTGAGTTGGGTCAGGCGGGGTACAATAGTGGTCGAAAGTATGGCTATTCTGAAGGTAAAGCTGCGGTTATCAATAAGGAAAAGGACCACCACTTCGAGCTTTACGCGTTGTGATGGTAGGTATGCTGCAAAACGTAAGGAGTTTTCCTCCTTGGAATTTGCCGTTGTTAAAGCTGCTGAGAAGCTAGCTAGGAAAGTTGATGGTGTTGCTTTGTTGAAAAAGGCTCTTGGGGATGAAGCAGGTGCGGCGGGAAGTGCAGGTACCAGCCATCCTAAGTGAAGGATTCCGGCCTGTGTGCCGCGTATGGCCTTTAGACGGCCCTGTAATTTTTGGTGACTTGTGAACAATTTTTATTTTTGGTTTACCTGTTATGTTTGTGAACAACTGATCATGCTTGACCTTTAATATGTTAATATTTGCTTTGTTTTTATGCAAATTTTGTTATCGTCATAATATGTGCATGTAAAATTACTTTGATTAGGTGTCACGAATGAATGATGGTGCTGACAGGTTTGTGCTGTGTTAATGACAACGTTTATTCTGTCGTATTTGCGCACGAGTTGATTCGTGACTACGAAGTGATCGAGTTGCAGGTTATTGTGTGAGCTCAGCTGTGTTCAGCTTTGGGAGCCTTACAATGTTTATTTACCTTGCTGTCGATGTTTTCGTGGTTGTGTGGGCACAAAGTTTTGTTCTGGCGTTTTGTAGGCTTTGGTTGTGTTTCTGACCTGGCTGTGCACTTGGTTGTGACGAGCCTTGGAGGTCTACAACGTTTCCTATGGTCGAGCCATTGATGTTTTCGTGTACGCCCAAAGTAATATATGCAGTTGTGACAGGAAATTAGCATGAAATAAAGATAGCCAAACACTTCTTGTATTACGATAAATGTGTTGGCAATTCAGCCATTGCGGTTACATAACGGTTTTACATATAACATTTTCTCAGCTGTTAGGCGTTCCAAGTTCGCGGAACCTCCTTGTCTTCGATGGTGCGCAGTTTGTAAGCTCCCTTGCCGAGTACTGCCTCTATTACATATGGACCTTCCCACTTGGGAGCCAGTTTCCCAGGCTTTTCTTCATTGGAAGCCTCGTTGTCTCTCAGGACGTAATCTCCTGGGTTAAAAGTGCATACCCGGACTTTGGAGTTGTAATATTTTTCTAGCTTCGTTTTGTATTTCGCTTCGTTGATTGCCGCCATCTCTCTTCTTTCTTCCAGGAGGTCCAGGTCGATCCTCCTTTCCTTTTCGTTGTCGATTAAGTTCATGGAGAGCATTCGTGGGGATGGCAGTCCTATCTCTGCTGGTATTACTGCTTCAGACCTATAAACTAGACTGAACGGTGTCTCACCGTTGCTTGTTTTTGGCATTGTTCTGTGGGCCCACAGTATGCTGGGCAGCTCGTCAACCCAGCCCCTTCTTTTCTCGCCTAGCCCCGCCTTGATAGCATTGACAATGCTTTTGTTAACTGCTTCTACTTGACCATTCCCCTGCGGGTGCGCAACCGAAGAGAAGGTGTGTTCGATGTACAATTCTTTGAACCATCGTTCAAGATCGTCTGCAGCTGATGTGCGTGAAGTGTAGTATATTTTAGATGTATATTTAAGCCCTTTTTACACTTTTAGCCAAGTTTTAAATTTATAAAACACGATACTCACTAACACTAAACACACATATGGGCAAGTGCACCCATCGTGGACGTAGTATAGTGTTGGTAAGATACCGAGGTCGTCCAAGGACACAAGAGCTTTTAATACCGGTTTATCCTCAACGTCTAATCAAATCAAAAGGTTAGAAAAATATTTTAAACTAAAAAAAATAAAAACTAACTAAATGCTGAAAATAAAAATAAAATAAAAACAGATAGACAAGATGAATCACTTGGATCCGACACGTGTATTAGTATAACCTTTGATTATTTTCGCACTTTTGCACTTGTTTAACAGATTATCTTAGTTATTGTAGTAGGCCCCTCTTTTGAAGGCGACGTTACCCTCAACCCAGTAGTTTGAGTCAGCAAGGATACAATCCTAAAGGGTCGGATTATTGAAAGATAATGAATTAAGTTATTAATGCAAATTGTGGTAGGCCCCGCTTCTGGCGGTGACGTTACCCTCGGCTAAGTAGTCTGAGTCAGCAGGGATACAGTCCTAAATAGCCGGGTTATAGTATTAATAGTAGTTAACTTATGAGGGGGTCAAAGAGTTTGGATCCCCGCCATCCAATACCTATGGGCATTGAAGGAGATCCTACTAAATTTGACCCAGGTCCCAAGCAGGACCTCTAAACGCTGAACAAAGGCAAGACCCTTACCAAACCGTTCCCTTAACCCCCGACCAGGTAGCCAACATACCTCCATATAGACCGTGGAGATATGAATGGTGAAAATTTTTTATTTTATATAGACAGTAAAATAATGCCAAGACACCACGGACAAACGATAAGGAAAGATCACCTTCAACATAAGTAACTAGTTATTAAAGTCATTAATACAAAACCAAATAAAAAGTGCAAAAGATTAAAAATAAAAAGTATTATACTAAACACTTGTCTTCACCAAGTGATGTAAGAGACTTAGGCAAACATGGCCTTGATTGTCAAGAACTCTTACGATCAATCTTGGATCCCGAGACGACTCACACACTCTACGATGGACAATGGATGATGGTGGTGGATGATGGTGTTATGGTGGTGGTGGGTGGTGGATGAGGTGTGAGAGAGGTGGTGTGCCAAGGGATGAGAGAGAATGAAGCCAAGCTCCTCTATTTATAGGCTGAACAGAAGGCTGGACACGGCCCCGTGTCCGCTGGACACGGCCCCGTGCCCGCCTGACACTCTCTCTCCTCATTAATTGTAATTGCGAATTACAATTAATGCGCCTGCTGTACTTTCACCACGCCCCCGTGCTCGCTGGACACGGCCCCGTGGTGGGCAATGGAAGCTTCTACTGGTTTGTCTTTTCTGCTGCTTCCTGGGCACGCCCCCGTGTTCGCTGGACACGGGGCGTGTTCAGACTCTGTTTCTTTCTTTTTGCTTTGGGAGGTGCCGTTGAGGGTCCGGGCAGTCTACTTTTGTTCCTTTTCTTGTATTTATGGTAGAATTAGTGGTCTTTTTGCTTCTTTTGTGATTTTGAGCTCATTTCATCCTGAAAATACAAAAGGAAGACAAAAACACTCTTTTTCCAACATTAGTACTTAAAAAGGGTTAGTTTTATGCCTTAATTGATGTGTTTTATATGTTGCATTTTACACACATCAAATACCCCCACACTTGAACTTTTGCTTGTCCTCAAGCAAAACTCTTTATATGTGGCTTACACTCCCAAATGGAATAGGTAGAAGAGAAGTTTTTTTAGCTTGTCCTAGAGTGTCGGGAATCCAAGGTTTTTATAGGCTTTATTTTTATTTATTTACAACCCTATTCGTTATGATTTATTTTGAACTTTCCATAAGATAAATTACTTATTTGGGCATAGCATGCCTTATTAAAATTCCATTTATATACAAGTTCACATACCTCACGGGAGATCACTCAACACTCGGCCGAAGGTGTATATTTTAGTGAATCACTCGAGAGCGGCACGGAACTTACGTTTTTCCATAGGCTTGCCAAACAATCAATCCTCCTCCTTTTTAACTTTTTACCTTTGTAAATATCAAGAGGACTTTTTGGGTGAAGGCTTGGGTTTAAAGGTGGGTGGTTGGTTAGTGGTTAGTAAAAAGGGCGAAAATCGTAGCAAGTGTCGGTTTTCGTAAAATACCTTGTTTTTAGTGACTTATTATTTTTGAAGTATTTCTCAAACAAGCTTTTTATAGCTTTTGTTTGTTTTTGACTTCATCATCATATTTTTTTTTTCGTCACATAAAAAGGTGAGTTTACGAAAAAGCGAACTTGTTACTAAAAAAAATAAATAAAAAGGTTTTTGGTGGGTAAAAAGGGTTTTGGGGTAATGATATGAAAGGTTTAGGCTCAAAAGGGTTTTCTAGGGGGATTTTGGGTAGGTAAAAAAAATGAAAAATAATGGTTTTGAAAGAAAAATGGTTAGTCCTAATGCCTCCATCATTTACTTACTTGAGTTTAAGTTGGTAAGGACCGGGAATGTATCGTCGTGGCAAGTTCTAGATTTGTAAGGACCGAGTGGCTATTCACACAAGAAACGAAAAATGAGCATTTAATCTAAATATGTGTATTTTTATGCTCAATAAAGGCTCAAAACTCACTTTTGTGGGAATGGGTTTTTAATGTGACCAAGCATATATAATTGAATTTTAAACTAGACTTGTTATGCCGTTTCATAATTTTCTTATGTTGGTTCCTTTTTTTATCACGACGCTATCGGTTGTAAACTTGTAAAAATATAACCTTTTTAGAACTTGTTATTCCCAACTTAAACTAAGACAAGTAAATAAAAAAATTGAAAAAATTTTTGAAAAAAATTTGGGGTGTTTAGCGGTTCCAATAGAGTTTTGTGTAAGGCTTGTGTTTAGGATTTTGCAAAATTTCAAGGTTTTAGCATCCCCCCACACTTAAGTTACACATTGTCCTCAATGTGTCAAAAAATAAAGTTTTTGGTTGATTAGAATGTATAAAAGTGTGTTAAAAAGCAAAGATTTTTTTGTTACTGGCATCCTGGACACGGCCCCGTGTTCACCGGGCACGGCCCCGTGGTCAAGTGCCAGTAACAAAAATTATAGAATTGAAACAGAAGCCTGGACACGGGGGCGTGTCCGCTGAACACGGCCCGTGTCCAGTTACCTGAACTGGGTGATATTTTTTGCAGGGGCTCAGCACGGGGCCGTGTTGGTTGGGCACGACCCGTGTTGAGCCTTCTGTGATGGAGATTTTTGTCGGGTTGCTCTGTTCTTCGTGCATGGTTCCATTTTTTCTCGTTCCCTTTTTCATCCATTACCACCATGAGTGTGTTTTATTCTCAAAACAACCATCAATCATAAAAACCATCATAACATTGCAAATCATAGAGAGACATTACACTAAAGATAAAAGTTATATAGATATTAAACTTATGGAGTTCTAGCCCTACGTTTTATTTTAATTTAGCAAAATTTCCAAGAAGATACTAGTCTTGGTTAGATAAGGCTTTGTAGAATTCCTCCTTTCGAGTGCGGTTCTCCTCATATGTCGGCAAGCCACTCCTCTACCTCCCTTGGAAGGAGAAAAGAGGGTTCGCTTGCATTGGTTTGAGGAGTTTCAACTTCCGCTGGAACTTCTTGTGGGTTTTCCATAGGAGGTTCTGCGGGAAAGTCTCCCCACCCGGTAGGGTTGTTAACACCGAGTGCTAAGTTCCAGTCTTGTTGTGGGAGGACTGGTTCCATAGGGGGTGCTACCAAAATGTTTAACCTTTGGTGCAAAAGGTTAATTTCTTGGAAGCTGCTTTCAAGTCCCATTGTAAGATCGTTAATACGGTCAATAAGGACCTCCTCCACTGACGTCATTTCGTCGAGAGCTTCCCTTAGCGCTATCACGTAGTGTACAAGTGTAGCTTCAACGGAAGGCCTCCTTCCCCTTCGGCTGTTTGAGGAATGAATGGATGATGTTTCGCTGTTTTCACTCGCCATTCTACGAAAAATAAACCAAAAGCAGTTTATATGACAAAACAGTTTCTGGACACGGCCCCGTGCTCATTGAGCACGGCCCCGTGTTCATCTTTCTGCAGAATTTTGGAGCAAGGAATCTTGGGTTTTTAAGTTATTTTCTGAGTTTATGCAAGCCTTTTGACAGTAAATAACTTTAAACAGTGTTACATAACATGTTTTTACCAAGATTCTATGATCAAAACTCATTGTTCCCTACCACAAAGATTGAAAATTCAAACTTTTCATGGTAGTTCTTGAAGAAAGATGAAGAAGAAGGAAATGTCTAGAAGAGGAAAGGACAAGATGGGTTGTTGGAAACTTCTTTTAGAGTTACCTAGGATTGTTTGAGAGAAGATTCCTTCAAATCTCTGTCCCCAAGTTGGTCCAAATGTGCAGGATTTTTGGCTGCATTTATAGAAAATGACAGCCTGCTGGACACGGCCCCGTGTCCGCTGGACACGGCCTCGTGTGCAGATGAAATTCTGACACAGTTTGTCCGTATTCTGACGTTCTGATCAGAGGGGAATCTTTTGATGGACACGGGGGCGTGTTGGCCGGGCACGGCCCCGTGTCGGAAAGCTGTCTTGTGAAGTTTTGTCTTTACTAAGGAGCTAATATATATCGGGTGGCTCTTGACTTGTTGGAACAACCCCATAGTGCCTAAGATACCTTAATTGTCCTATACTAAGGCGAGAACGCAAGAGGTTGTCGGTGAGGGTAATTCCTATTTTCATTCTAGGTGGACAAGTCCAACCCTTTCCCGGGCTCTCGTTAAAGAAGGTGTATGCCGAATCGCTCAGGTCTATGTATGCATCGAACGAAGTCGATGGGGAGTCCTTCACGGCACAATCGACACAGGGACGACTATCGTCCGCGTCTTTTCTAGGTAAGAAGGTATTTTCGGGAGCAACGAGGTTGTCGGAATGCGGTTCCAACATTTCCTCATGGTCATCATCTTGAGATGGATCTAAAAAATCCTTCCTAAGTTCTTTTGACCAATTGAGAAGTAGTTCTTCTAGTTGAAATAGCTCGTCAAGGAGCATTTCTCCTAGAATATCTGGCTGGGCGCATTCGAGGGAGAAATAGTGCTTATTTTTACTTTCGCCTCTCTTAAGATTACAAGGAATCGGTGGGTCTATATAGTGGGGCCTATAAGTGAGGAAAAAAAATTTTAATTCCTCATGTTCGCCTCCACATATTCGACACCACAAACCATAAGAGTGCCGAAAGTAAAAAGAATTACTATCACTCATGTTTGTGTCAAAAATTACTAACCGCTGGGATCTAACGGTTCTGTTTTCAGTAACTGAACCTTGGGCACGGGGGCGTGTTGAGTGGACACGGCCCCGTGTTCAGCCTACTGTCTGACTTAAAACAGGATTGCCAGTTCCAATGATTGAGCACGGGGCGTGTTCAGCAGGCACGGCCCCGTGTTGAGCTCTGCAGAAGCTAAAAATCTAAGAAAAAAATCCTAAAAATTAAAGAAAAATAAAAATATGATTAGGCCGTTGATTCCTAACTTTCTTAAAATCCTTGTGTCCCCGGCAGCGGCGCCAAAAACTTGATGTGCGTGAAGTGTAGTATATTTTAGATGTATATTTAAGCCCTTTTTACACTTTTAGCCAAGTTTTAAATTTATAAAACACGATACTCACTAACACTAAACACACATATGGGCAAGTGCACCCATCGTGGACGTAGTATAGTGTTGGTAAGATACCGAGGTCGTCCAAGGACACAAGAGCTTTTAATACCGGTTTATCCTCAACGTCTAATCAAATCAAAAGGTTAGAAAAATATTTTAAACTAAAAAAATAAAAACTAACTAAATGCTGAAAATAAAAATAAAATAAAAACAGATAGACAAGATGAATCACTTGGATCCGACACGTGTATTAGTATAACCTTTGATTATTTTCGCACTTTTGCACTTGTTTAAGAGATTATCTTAGTTATTGTAGTAGGCCCCTCTTTTGAAGGCGACGTTACCCTCAACCCAGTAGTTTGAGTCAGCAAGGATACAATCCTAAAGGGTCGGATTATTGAAAGATAATGAATTAAGTTATTAATGCAAATTGTGGTAGGCCCCGCTTCTGGCGGTGACGTTACCCTCGGCTAAGTAGTCTGAGTCAGCAGGGATACAGTCCTAAATAGCCGGGTTATAGTATTAATAGTAGTTAACTTATGAGGGGGTCAAAGAGTTTGGATCCCCGCCATCCAATACCTATGGGCATTGAAGGAGATCCTACTAAATTTGACCCAGGTCCCAAGCAGGACCTCTAAACGCTGAACAAGGGCAAGACCCTTACCAAACCGTTCCCTTAACCCCCGACCAGGTAGCCAACATACCTCCATATAGACCGTGGAGATATGAATGGTGAAAATCTTTTATTTTATATAGACAGTAAAATAATGCCAAGACACCACGGACAAACGATAAGGAAAGATCACCTTCAACATAAGTAACTAGTTATTAAAGTCATTAATACAAAACCAAATAAAAAGTGCAAAAGATTAAAAATAAAAAGTATTATACTAAACACTTGTCTTCACCAAGTGATGTAAGAGACTTAGGCAAACATGGCCTTGATTGTCAAGAACTCTTACGATCAATCTTGGATCCCGAGACGACTCACACACTCTACGATGGACAATGGATGATGGTGGTGGATGATGGTGTTATGGTGGTGGTGGGTGGTGGATGAGGTGTGAGAGAGGTGGTGTGCCAAGGGATGAGAGAGAATGAAGCCAAGCTCCTCTATTTATAGGCTGAACAGAAGGCTGGACACGGCCCCGTGTCCGCTGGACACGGCCCCGTGCCCGCCTGACACTCTCTCTCCTCATTAATTGTAATTGCGAATTACAATTAATGCGCCTGCTGTACTTTCACCACGCCCCCGTGCTCGCTGGACACGGCCCCGTGGTGGGCAATGGAAGCTTCTACTGGTTTGTCTTTTCTGCTGCTTCCTGGGCACGCCCCCGTGTTCGCTGGACACGGGGCGTGTTCAGACTCTGTTTCTTTCTTTTTGCTTTGGGAGGTGCCGTTGAGGGTCCGGGCAGTCTACTTTTGTTCCTTTTCTTGTATTTATGGTAGAATTAGTGGTCTTTTTGCTTCTTTTGTGATTTTGAGCTCATTTCATCCTGAAAATACAAAAGGAAGACAAAAACACTCTTTTTCCAACATTAGTACTTAAAAAGGGTTAGTTTTATGCCTTAATTGATGTGTTTTATATGTTGCATTTTACACACATCAGCAGCGAAGTTCGTTCCATTGTCAGTGATGATTCTAAGCGGTAGGCCGAAACGGCATATGATTTGTTCCCATATGAATCTCTTGACGACGGTTGACGTAGTTGATGCAAGTGCCTTCGCCTCTACCCATTTCGTAAAATAGTCGACCGCGACTATTATGAATTTGACCACTCCTGGGGCCTCTGGGAAAGGGCCGACCATGTCTATTCCCCACTGCTGGAAGGGTCATGCAGTTGTGACTGGTACCAATTCATTTTTGGGGCGCATCGTCTTGGGCGCATGTCTTTGGCATCCACTACGCTTCCTCAACTCTTTTACCGCGTCTAAATGCATCCCGGGCCAGTAGTACCCGACGTTCATCACTTTTGCCACCACCATTTTTGGCCCGGCATGTATACCACAGATTCCTTCATGGACCTCTCTGATCAAATAGTTTGCGTCTTCAGCGTCGACGCATCTCAACAATGGGCCAAGGTATGACTTCCGGTATAAAATTCCATCGGCCATCTGATAATGCTCGGCCTTGTACTGGAATTTCCTCGCCTCGGCTTTGTTCTCGGGGAGTATCCCGGATTGAAGGTACATGATTATTGGAGTCATCCAAGACGTTGTCCCTGTCTGGATGACGCTTACCTCCCGAAGTGGAACAGATGGGTTGCTTAAAACTTCTATGCGCACATCCTTTGCAAGGTGTTGAAAGCTCGTAGATGCGAGTTTACTCAGCGTGTCTGCTGATTTGTTCTCGCTTCTGTTTATGTGATGCACCTTGTAGGAATAGAAGGTTTGTAGCAACGTCTTTTCTTGACTCAGATAGAGCGCCATTACATCTCCTTTGGCTTTGTATTGGCCGTTAATTTGTCCGGCCACTAACATGGAATCTACATGCGCTTCGATGTGTTTGACTCCCATTTTGATTGCCAATCTTAAACCAGCAAGAAAGGCTTCATACTCTGCTTCATTGTTCGTGCTCTTGAAATCCAGACGTATGGCGTACGTGAATTCATGTTTGTCAGGGCTCACCGGCCGAATCCCTGCGCCTGCGCCGTCTTCGTTAGACGCGCCATATGTGTAAAGCAGCCATGGTTCTTCTACTTTTTGCTTTTCGGCCTTTTCCATTGCTTTACATTCTCGATCCTTATCGTCAGGTACCTCTGTCATGAAATCTGCTAACACTTGGCCCTTGATGGCTGGTCTTGGTCTGAAAACCACGTTGTGGCCGCCAAGTTCTATTGCCCATTTAGCTAGCCTTCCTAAGATTTCTGGCCTTGCCAGGATGTTGCCGATGTTGTAGTTTGTTAACACATGTAGGACATGGTTAGCGAAATACCTTTGCAGCCGTCTTGATGCATGGATCAATGCGAGGACTAGTTTCTCCATGATGGCGTACCGAGTTTCTGGGTCGGTCAAGGTTCGTGACACATAGTAGACTGGTGTTTGGATACCTTGACGATCGACGAGTAGCACTGCTCCAACTGCTCTATCAGAAGCTGACAAATATAGTACCAAGGGTTCTCCTTTGATTGGTGCGGTTAATGTTGGCAGCTTGATGAGGCAGTCTTTCATCTCTCGGAACGCGCTTTCCGCTTCCGGAGTCCACTGAAACTGGCTTTTCTTCATACAGTTGCGCAATGTCTTGATGAACGGAAAGGACTTTGCGGCGTGATTAGCTAGGAAACGATTGAGTGCTGCTAACCGTCCTGCTAATTTTTGCATCTCTTTGATGTTTGATGGGGAAGGCATTCTTTCGATCGCTTGAACTTTTTATGGGTTTACTTTGAAGCCATCTTTTGTGACCATGAAACCCAAGAATTTCCCTTCTTCCATGCCAAAAGAGCATTTTGCTGGATTTAGCTTAATGCTTACGTTGCGCAGCGTGTTGAAAGTCTTTTGGATGTTCACCAGCATCATGCTTTCTTCCTTGCTCATAATCACCAAATCGTCCATATACACTTCGATGTACTTGCCGATGGCATCGTTGAACGTTTCGTTCATCAATCTCTGATAAGTCGCTCCTGCATTCTTTAGGCCAAAAGGCATCTTGGTGTAACAGTATAGCCCTGCCGGCATGCGGAATGCGGTTTTGTTCTCATCTTGAACGGCCATTTGGACCTGGTGGTACCCCTTGTAGCAGTCAAGGAAGCACTTCCACCTGAATGTTGCTAGAGAGTCGATCTTTTCATCGATATCTGGTAAGGCGTAACAGTCACGTGGACATGCCTTGTTTAGATCCTTGTAATCTACGCACATTCTCCAGCTACCGTTTGGTTTTTTCACCATCACTGGGCTTGCCACCCATGTTTGGTATCTGACTTCTCTAATTATGCCCGCATTCAACAGCTCCATTACCTGCTCTTTCATGGCATCGTGATTTATATCGCCCAAGTGGCGTTTGGCATGTACCACTGGTTTCGCTTCCTCTGAGACATTTAACCGGTGTTCCGCTATGTGCCGTGGAACACCCACCATATCGGTTTGTGTCCAGGCGAACACGTCCATATTTTCGTGTAACAACTTTTTGAGCGCCGCGCGCGTTAAATCGGACATCGCAGGTCCTAAGGTAACTGTCTGTTCTGGGTACGCACTGTTCAGTACCCATTTTTCTGCTTCTGCGCGCGGTGTTGGTTTACTTGTCTTTGCAGGTCTGACCTCATCCGTTGCTAAGACCTCTTTGCTTGCGTGTATTAATGCTATGCCTGTTTCTGTTGGGAATCCAACAGCTGAGTGTGGCACAGAGCATATCATACTGAAGTCTCCTTGGGATTCCCTTCCTAAGAGAATGTCGTGTCTTGAATGCGCGGGTAACACCATAAGCGTGACATCTTCTGTTCTTGAATTTCTTTCGTCTGAGAGTAGCACCGGGAATGATATTTGGCCAAGAGGGAAAACGGCTTCGTTGCAGAAACCAGTTAGTGGATAATTAACTGGTTCCAAACGTGCTTTATCTTCTTAGTCGAACTGGTTGAAACATTGCTCGTATATGATATCCGCGGTGCTCCCTGGGTCGATGAAGATGTAATCAGTCTGATAGTGACCAATGACCCCGGAAATGATGATGGGTCTTTTTTCTCTCGGGCCCCCTTTTACAAATGGGAAAACTACTTGCCTCTCGCGCCATGAGTCGTCTTGTGCACGCTTATTGTAATTCTTTCTTGGCCTTCGCAGACCCCCTTGAACCATGTGCGTTTCTAACTTCCAGAGCTTTTTATTGTCCGGTCCTTCTTCTCTTCGTTGAATTTGGCGGTATTCACGCTTCCCGCCTTTTACCAGATGAGTAAGCTTTCCGTCTCTCAGGGCCCTTTCTATTTCTTGTTTTAAACTGAAGCAGTCGTCAGTTAGATGACCCGTGTCTTTGTGAAATTCACAGAAAAGGTTGGGATCTTGACCCCTCTTGTTTCGCATCTGTAGAGGTGGTTTGAACTGGTGGTTCTTAGTGGCTAAGACCTCGGAAGGGGTTTTTGTTAGTGGAGTCCACTGTTTTTCCCTGTTTTCTCTTTTTACCTCTTTCCGGTGGGCTATCTGGTTGATTGTGTGGCGCGCGTCCTCTCTTGGTGGGCTTCTCTCTCTGTGACCGGAAGGTTTCCATGGTTGGCCTCTGCCTTTTCTGCCATGCCGGTCATTAGAGCTGTATCCTCGCTGACGGTGATCGTCACTGGTCAACTGTTTATCTGTTTGCGCAATGGTTTTCGCTGCTTCAATGAATGTTTCCCAATCTTTGGGTCCTCCGTCCCTTCCTTTTACTCTCTTGATTAGATCATCGCATTTGACTGCCCTCATGAAATGCGCGCACATCATCTTCTCGCCCACGTCTCCAATTTCTAAACACTCCTTGTTATACCTCGTGATAAAGTCTTCCACACTTTCGTGGTCTTTGCGCCATATGTTTAAACAATCAGCAGGATCTCTGGCGTGTCTTCGCTGCTGGGAGAAGTGTGCAAGGAATTTCTCCCGAAAATCGACCCATGTTTTAATCCTTCCTGCTGGTAGGCTGTCAAACCAAATACGCGCTGCGCCGACGAATGTTTGCGTGAAAAGATGACACTAGGTTGGTAAATTCCACCCACCTGTTGCTCCTGCGCCATTAAAGACCTGAAGGTGATCATCGGGGTCTGTCAAACCGTTGTACTTGCCTACATTGTGCGGCAATTTTGTTTTGTCTATAGCGGCCGTGGCGATTTCCTTAATGAATTTTGAATTTTCAGCCATGTCGTCTGGACGATAGCTCAGAGTGTAGTCATGCTCTGCTTTTGGGTTGTACCTTGCGCGCTTGGTTGGTTTGTACGATTCATGTTCTGGGTGTACTCTGCTGAACACTGTGCTCTCCCCTTTTTATGTTGGGTCGTCTTCTTCGTCATCCCATTCGGTGTTCATGTTGCGCGGGCTCAAACGGCTTTGAATTGGCTTTCTTTGTGGATTATGAACGTAGTTGCTTTCTGTTTCGCCATAAGTGTCGCGCGTGTCGTGCGCGCTTGGCTTTCTGATGTTTGGCACAGGTCCTTTCTCCGGGCGTAAATTCCACGCGTTGATCTGCTGAGTCATGTGTGTACTCAGAGACCGTTGCGGTGGGGTAACGAATGCCGACTGGTTAGCTTGTGCTTGGAGCATAGCTTGTTGTGCGCTAAGTTGGGTATAAACAAGGTTTATAGATGCCATCTGCTCGGCATACCAGGAAGCCAGAGTTTTTCCTTCGGATAGCCCTAAAAGTGCAGAGAAATTCAGCTGTGCTTGTTCCGATGGAGCTGAGGGGCCAGCTCCATGGCTTGGTGTTTGCACTGGAAAATGGGTCCAGTTGTGGTTTGGCTAACAACCCTGGATGCACTTCCAAAGATACTAGGAAAATCATTGTTTGTCTGCCCTTCTTGGATGATTTCGTTCCTTTGGCTCCTTTGGACGTGTGCTGTGTCCGAAACGAGTTCAAAGGAAGAAACTTCTCCGTCCACTTGGTGTGAAGGGTTTTGTTCGGCCACTTTTTATGAGTGTTTTTCAAAAAGAAAAGAGATGAGATTGGTTTTGCAAAAAGCGGATGGCGCCAATGATGAAACACAGGCTAACACTAAGGTTAATCTGTGGGGTTATTCCTTCCGTGGGTTGAATCTCTTATCTTACTCGTAGAAATGACCTGGATCCTGCAAAACAGCAACACCGTTAGTCTCGTTAAGAGGGGAATACGAGGGTTTCTCTCTTAACCAGGCTCCGGCGTGAGAATAAGTACTGTTCTGAGAGAGAATAATCAGTTCGTGTTGAGTGTGTGAATATAGAGAGCCAAGATGATCAACCTGAATGATGAAGGGTCCTATTTATAGCCGGAGGGTGAAGGAGGGAGGAGCAGCTGTGCCAGCTGTGGTTGCGCGCCAGCTGTCCGACCAAGGGGAATATCCTCTTGGTCTGCTCTGCCGTAGCCGGTGTAGTGGTACACGTGGCGCGCTTACGTTTGTCCATGCTGGAAACCTTGTACTGGCGTTGTCGGCTCAACCCCCTGATTTGTCGCAGGCCTATGTGTCGTTCTGCCACTGGTGACACGTGTTGTCCTTTTTGTCGGATGGAGCATCTTTGGTGCCACCTTGGCGTCTTCCAGAAGTTTCTAGAAGCTTCTGGATTGCTTTGCTGATGTAGGCGCCATGTATGCTCGAAAAGTGGTGTGGTCCCTGCCATGTAGGCCGGGAATTGGGACCATACCTCTTCATCGTCTATATCCACCTGCAACTAAACCAACGCATAAAGAGAAACTTGATGCAGTCGCTTTGACAGATCTTCCTTTGTACACTTGACATTGTTGGAGAATCTATAGTCGATCTACACTTACTCCCAGTGGCGGATCCAGGAATATTTTTCTCTGGGTTCACTTTTTTAGATAATCCAATTTCATGTGACTGAACATAAAGAATTTTGGGTCGGTTCGATAGTTCGGATCGGGTAAGGTTCACCACATAATAAAAGTAAGATACAATGATGAAAAGAAAATCGTCATTAGAAATTTAAAAACACATAATATAAAATACGATAGTCTTTACAAATAAAATACAAATTCAAGTTTAAAACATACATCAAAACCTGTTTATTCTCAACTCAAAAACCCAATTTCAGCAGCAATATTAACTTAAATAAAACAAACAGATGTATAAGTGTATAACAAACTGACAAATTCAGGTTTAAAAACCCCAATTCAAGTTTAAAAACCCCAATTCAAGTTTAACTACCAAAATTAACTACCAAATTGACAATTCAGATGTATAACAAACTGAAACTTTCAGCACCAATATTAACTTAAAACAAGCAGATGTATAAGTGTATAACAAACTGTAATCATAAATCACTGATGTAATCAAAATTCTAACCTTAATCGCCTGATTCGTATAAGAAAAACAAAGTGTCGGAAGTAATCGGCGGAGGCGGAGCAGCCGAGAAGCGAAGAGGATGGACGTCGCGACGGCAGACGGCAGCAATCGGCGAGTCGGCGGAGAGGTGGAGCTGCTGATGTTGTCCGACTTGTTTCACTCTGTTCGACTGTTCGTTACTTGTTTTGTGGCTTGAACGGCGTATGTTTTGTGATATAACCCTAAATGGGTCATTAAAGAAAAAAAAGAGAAATAAAAAAAAACGGAACAAAAACGAGTTGATACGGGATTCGAACTCGGGTGAGTTAGGAAGAAAAGCGCGGACATAACCGAACCAAGGCTTCTTTTGTTTATGGGTTCCCTTTATAATTTACTTATGGGTTCCTTTTCAGTTTCTTATATATATTTACACTAAAAATTAAAAACCGACTGGGTTCCCGGGAACCCGTACTTTGTACATAAGTCCGCCCCTGCTTACTCCTAAATATTTTAGTAGTGCTCCACGCATAGGCGACGGTAGAAGGTGTGGGTAGTTTTTTTTTACTAAAAAAGGTAAACTATCATTATCACATCAACATGATACTGTTTTCAACACCGACTACCAAACACATTATAATGTAACAAACTTTTGGTAACAAATCATTAATTTCTCACAAGTAAGAACCAAATCCATAATAATATAAACATACAAAATCAACTATCTTCTAAGACTAAAGGGTATGGAGAGGATGGGCTTGGAGGGGATGAGCCGCCACGTAGGCTCGGCTTGAAAGGGATGAACCTAGGGGGTGGGGAATGAACCCCTTTATATATCTATATATATAATAAATAAATTAGATGTGGGACACGTGTCCTTACATCGTGCAACCAATTGGATGTTTGGGCGGGAAACAATAGGGAAGTATTACATTTTCGCATTCGGATCCCGTGTTGGGTATCCGTATTATGTTTGATGACCCGAGTATATAAAGAATGAAACAAAAACCCTAACTCAATGAAACCTATCAATTCTCCAATCTAGATCGACAGCTTTCAGTATTTTCTACTCGATCTCACACAATCTTATCTTCTATTCGTTGATTCATGATCATCCTATATGATTCAAGGTTTGTATTCTTTATATTTGCATTCACTTATGATTTCTCCTATTTTTATTTCACATATCCTATATCAGGTATTCAGCTTCCATTGTTATGTTTAATGTATCTAGGGTTTACATCCGTTGATTCTTGATAATCGTAACTGATTCAAGGTTTGTATGTTTTGTATTTGCATTCACTTATGATTTCTCCTATTCTTATTTCACATATCCTAAACCAGATATTCACCACTCATTGTTCTTTTTAATGTATTTAGGTTTTACATCCGTTGATTGAGTCTGATGTTTTTTGGATTTTGTTGAAGCCTATGTTTTATTTATTTAAAAATCACAAAGTATGGTGTTGTTTATCCCCCAGGTATGGTGTTGTATCAGTCAAACCTGTTAACTGTCTTATTAGTATAGATTTGTGTATTACTTCGTATACCATAACTTTCTTTTTATGTGAAGGTAAATTATATGGTTCATCATTTACATCTGTTCGTTAAACCCTAGATAGTATCAGAGGTGTTTTTGAATACTAATAAGACAGTACCCAAATGCAATTCTACAATTTGTTATTTTCAATTTTTGCAGTCCGCTGTTACTTTTTATGTGTTCCCAATTCCTGGTATTATCAAAGTTTGATACACTTTTTAATGTATTAGATTCTAAATGATACTAAATTTTGATTTATAATAGATGTAATGTAATTTGCTATGTAATTATAATTTTTATGTGTTCCCAATTCCTGGTATTATAAAAGTTTGATACACTTTTTAATGTATTAGATTCTAAATGATACTAAATTTTGATTTATAATAGATGTAATGTAAGTTGCTATGTAATTATAATATAGATTGTAAATCTCATATTAATGGCATTCTTATTTAAAAATTTCCAAACGTAAAAAACAAGGAAATTGAATCTTCCAAATTTAAAATGTAACCGACAATCATTTCTGTAAATAAACTTGATTGATGGTCTTTTTGAAACTTCCAAAATTAGTTAACAATCATTCCAAAACATGTACGTTATGTAGTATATAAATTAGTTTACGGATTTAACACTTATAATTTTATACCACTTCAATGGAGAACAATAAGATTACTATGTTCCGGTCACTCGATGCTCACTTAACTAACTACACCATCAAGGCCAAGATCATATCATTGTGGCATAAAAAAATGAATGGTGATGATAAGCAAATATATCGAGTTGATATGTTGTTGATGGATGAGGAGGTTACATTTTTTGGTTTTTTAATGAAACTTCCTAATAATTTCTTATACATTATTGGTTATGCATGTTGATGAACTTAAATACATTATGTATTATTGATTTCAGGGTTCATTTATTCAATGTAGCTGTTTGAACAAACTTTTCAAACGGTTCCTCAAGCATTTGGTTGTTGATGACTGTTTATTGATTCACAAACCATCACTTGCAAAAGATACTACAAAGATAAAGGTTACGGGAAAATATCAGAAGCTATCTTTGTATCCATTCAGTTCTGTTCTGAAAATAGAGAATTGGTCTGGGCCTCGCTACTATTTTCGTTTCACTGATTTTAAATCTGTGTTGACCAAAAAAGTTCCAGCTAATACTCCTATAGGTATGGATTATTCACCAGTTTTATATAACTGTTTTCTATCTTTATCGAAAATATGTTAATACTTTTTAAATAGGTGAAACGTCTATTACACTAATACATTGTTATGTTTTGTAGATTTTGTTGGTTACGTGGTTGTGTCTTATCCTATTGAGGATGTGGATAAAAAGGATGGCACTAAAGCCAAACAAATGAACCTAACTCTCAAAGATCTCCAGTAGTCACTTTAAATACATTATATATATATAGATATATATAGATTTCATATTGTATAAGTTTGGATTTATAAATTTAAAATATTTATTGTACAGTGATACCAAGATTAGTCTTACATTATGGGAAAACTATGCAATCGAGATGTCCGATTACATGAATGGTAAGAACCGCGAAGATCATGTGGTTCTTCTTGTGCATTTTGGCACGGTAAACATCTATCAAGGTACTCATTTCAAATATATTTAATGAATAAACATAATATTATTCAGCTATTTTATTTTCTTATATATATATAGATTTAATAAATCTGCTATGTATGTTTTTGCAAATTGTATAACATTATACAGAAAAAATTGGCCTTACCAATATGTTTGAAGCAAGTCGTCTATTCATTAATTCTGATATTGATGAGATAAGAGAGTTCAAAGACAGGTATTTCTGTGTAATTCTCCAATTAAAGTTAAACTGATTTTTTTTTTTAAATATTACTCCTCTTATAGGTATGTGGAGAAGGAGTTTTCTCAATCGTCTTCCAGTAAACAATCATGTTCTCAAGTGATATCCAATGTTGAAGATCAGTTTCTTAATGCTGGTGACTTTGTGTTCAATGCTTTCATTTCTTCCATTGATAAGGTACATTTCTTACATATAATATTTTTTTGTTAATTATCACTTATATTCTAATAATTTATAATAATAGGAGAAGAAGATTGTCATTGTTGGTACTGTTATTGCAATATCAAATCATAGCCTTGGTACTATTTAGCATGCAATCATTGTAAGAAACAAATTGAAGAGAGATCTCAGCTGGTTGAAAAAGAGGACGGCAGCTTTCACGTTTTAGATCAGAATATCATTGAGTGTACAAACGGTGATTGCGAGGCTGTTGACATTACCCCTATTCATCGGTATAATATATATTTTTTATTTAATTGTTATTGTATTCAGCCATAACATATAATCTAATTGCATGTTTGGCTATATATTTATTGCTACCTAATAGATACAAGATACCGCTAAGGGTTTAGGATTCGACAGGGACTGTGTCTTGTACGTTGTTTGATTATGAAGCTATTAAGCTTTTTAAGAAAACCGCCAAACAACTCCTGGATGTTTATACAAAGGTACACCTTTTAACTAATTATCCTCAATTTTATTAGGTTTGTAATTATAATGTATTCAGTTCATATATCTGATACAAAATTCATTGTTTTAAATAGGTTGACAGTTCCACAGAAGGAGCCTTTCAAACACTTCCAACTGAGTTTGATACGCTGATCAACAGAAAGTTTGCTTTTCAAATCAAAGTTTCCAGTTATAACATTGCTAACCAGTCGGAAAACTATGGAATTTCTATGTTATCTTCTGATGACGACATACTCTCAGCGCTAGAGAATAAATGGAAAATTAATGAGGTAATTTAGTAGTACCCAAAAAATATCTCTAATGTAAACATCTTATTATAACACCGATCACCCTCCCTGCGGGTGCCCCCATCACCCTTATCCATAATATACAACTTTGTTTATATATTTTTTTTGGTGTAGTTTGATCAGTCTGAGTCAAATGTTCAATCATTGTCTGATTCGGTCGGTAATGTCAAATTCATATCAAAGGTAACATTTAAATTTTGCACAGTGTAACTTTACTTAATACAACAATAACCATCCAAAATAAATTTGAGAGTTATTCTTTTATTTCTTTGCAGGAATCACATTCTGTAATTGGTGACAATGTTACACCAGAACATGTTGATGTTACCGATCATGGTCAGTCAAAGTTGGAAAACATCAAACGTAACCTTCAAGAAGTTTATGATGTTGATGCTGTTGACAGCTCTTCTACTAAACGTCCGAACATTCCTGGGAATGTTGAAATAAAAGATGTTATCAAGTTTGACCTCATCACCCCAAAGTTAGAGAAATGAAGGAATCTGCCCATGGTCTCGATATGAATTTCCCTTTTACATATTTTTAAGACTTATGTGTTGGAATAAGGCATTATATGCTATTGATCATTCTTTGGAATTGATTTTGAATATTTTTGGAATTAACTAAGGTTTTTTATATTGGCATTTGGTTTTCCTTGTGCTGAATCTTGTATTAAAAAGTGTTTTTATTAGTCAAACATTTTAGACTATTATTTATCATCGCCAGTCCAAAATATATTCACTCATATTGTATCAGTTCCTAAATTAACTTTAAAACTAAACAACATACCTAATAAAACATAAGTATGCTATTGAGGATTTTGTTTGGCATTATAATGAATATTTATGTTTCTTGACGGTTTTTATAATGTGATTTCTCTTATATTTTTTGTATCTTTGGTTATTATTCTTATGTATCAGTCATACCTTTTAACTGTCTTATTAGTATTGATTTGTGTATTATTTCATATACCATAACTTTCTTTTTATGTGAAGTTAATATTATATGGTTCATCATTTACATCTGTTCGTTAAAAAATGTAGTATCAGAGGTGTTTTGAATATCACCTTATATTCATATTTTCGTGTTGATTAACATTAAGTAACCTCAATCAGTTAAATTTTTGTTGATTCACTGAGACTTTTTAAGAATCACTACTTGAATACCATTTCACATATTCATAAAAGTATAGTGTTTGTTTAAACGAATTTTTTTATGTTTGTATTTGTTGTCTAAAGTTATTTCACTAATACATAATTATCATAAAGTAAGAAATAATGCATAACCAATTTCGTGTGGGTCACAAGGAAGTTGCGCCATTATGAGAACACTATTTTTGCCTTCAATATAATTCTGATAAACTAATTTTTAAAAACAAATCGATAAATCTTACTAGAAACTGACCCCGTCTCCCAACTTGATAGAGTTATATATAAGGTCTGATGTGTCATGTTATGAGGCCTTGGATAATGAGATGGCATCACCATAGGGTTCTTGATATTGGTTATCCCTACAAAAACTTACACCTTTTTATCTCATCCACGAGAATGGCAAGAAACCCGACCCGCCCATTCAAGTGACCGGACCATATATAATAGATATTTTATTCACAATAAACACAAAATCTCACTTATTTCTCTTTCTTCAACACGAAAACCAAGGAATCCTTTGATCTTCAACAAGTTCATCAACCTACATCAAAATCTTCTTCGGTAATCTCATACTTTTTCATAGCTAATATGTTTTTGGTGTATTTTTTTCATGTTATTTACTTTAAATGTTTGATTCCATCTCCGATTCTGTATCTATATATTCAATCGTATACCAGGATCTTATGTTTGTCTTGATCTATTATTTCTGGTTTAACCGGAAACAGAAACCATACTCGAAATTATTTGTTCTTTAGGGTACTAATCTATGTCTTCAATCTTATACAAGGATTTTGTTTCTATATCTTCAATCTTATACTTGGATATTATGTTTTTCTTGATGTTTTATCTCTGATTAAACCGGAAACCGAAACAATACTCGATATTGTTTGTTCTTTAGTGTAATAATCTATGTCTTCAATCTTGTACAAGGATATTTTGTTTATATTGTTATTATACAGTGGTCGAAACTATTGGGTTTGACATAAACTAATTTTAAGATTTGATGTTTTTATTAATGGATTTTGTTTTGATTAGGTTTACTGTTAATGTTTAGATTTGGTGATTTTATCTACATATTTTTTATTTTATTAATGTTTTTTTTTTATATTCTTTGAAGATCCTGTTTGAAATATTAAAATTTTACTATTATGTTTTGATTGTTTAAATATAAATCTAATGGTGTCATGTTCCAGGCATACGTAGGAAGCTGAAATGGTTTATGGATTTGCTGCTCGTGTCCATAACAACGACAGAAAATCGTTGGTTAGTTTTAATCTTATAAAATTTTGGACCAGAATAATTTATTTTTTAATAAATGGTCGTTGATTATTCATCTTATAATTAACATTAACATTACATACTGTGTTTCTTTATAGAAACTTCCGGCATTATATGGCGACTGGATTAAAACATTCAACTACCCGGATAAGAATGTTGTCATCCGCACTGTCGATGGGAGGATTTTTAAAGTAAAAATTATTAAGATTGCAGGCGACTACTTTCTTTATAACGGGTGGCTTGATATGGTCACTTCTTTGAAGTTACCATCATATGCATGGGTGGTTTTCCAATTTGAAGAAGCTTTATCTTCATTTCGTCTCATCTACTTTTATCAAGACATATCTCTTGCGCCGTCTGAGTATTTCTACTACCAACCTGGAAATCCTTGGGACCGTGATAATTGCATGGTACTTATCCCATTTTAACTTCTATCTGTTTAAAATTTTGAATTGACTATTTATTTTGAACATCTGAACTTATATATGTTTGCATATCACGTGTAGTATGTGAGTAGGTTGTTTGTTCATCACAAGATGCTTGATACTTGTCCGTTATATCCTGTTGTGGTACGTTCGTCTGGTAATCGTAAATGGTTCGTCCGTATGGATATTTTTGACAATGACATCTATATTACAACTGGTTGGAGTCGAATCAAGAAGAAGATGTGTATTACTGATCATCATTTGGTCGTTTTTGAAATGGTTGATTTGAGGACCTATGAGATGAGTGTTTTCTGTTGCAAACCTACCCTATTAACTCTACCACCAGAACTTTGTGCTATCAAAAAAGAACCTACAAATGAGGTGATTGATGTTTCTGATGATGATTTGCCTAATCCCATTCCGGTAGTTGGTGTCGAAGAAAATACGGATGATGAAGTACCGGTTGTATTTCGCGTGGACAATCATTATGTAAGTTTTTGAAATTTACATATTCATACTGCTAATGCATGTGTTGTTTTGTATTCATTATAATTCGATGACCCCATAATAACCACTTTAAATATTTAATTATTTTATTGGTATTCGTAGCGACTAAAAAAGAAGTGGGCACAATTGCACGGTTTGGATCGTAAGAGGGATTTGATTATTAAGGACTCCGCTGGTTTGACTTGGGACGTGTCCATTGGTGTCGAGCACTCTGAAGGATATCCGCGCTATAACGTGACTGGTATGAAGGATTTTGTTCGAGACAAACAGTTGGTCAGAGGTTCCGAGTTTCATATGGTTTATGTCAAAAGTAAAGGTATGTTGATTTACCGTTGACGTGGTGAAGGTAGATCGGATGTGTTGGTGGTTAAAAACAGTATAATGATCTTTGCGTTTAGTGGTTAGTACAATAGCTGTTTTTGTTGGTCTGCTACTTCAGATTCAGTAACGACATGTTAACTTAGTAACTTTTGCATGTTATGTACATGTTTTAGTATCTTCGCTTACCAACTTTCTCGATCATGTTTTGTAAATCTGTTAACGTTACTAATTTGGAATGTTTCAATCATGATCGTATGAATGATAACTGTTTTATAATTGCTAGGTTGTTAAACTTAGTATCATATTGTAAATATTGTAATATTCTAATTAATTATGGAGAATATCAACAACTAATGTTTTAAACTTATAAGACATCCAATCTTTTCTAAAGTCTACAATGATTTCCGAGTAAATTTAGCTTGCTATATTTTTTATGGCCTTTTTTTAAAATTAATGTTAATATACATTTAATTAAATGACGAATTCAAGGTATACATTTAAAATTAATGTTAATATACATTTAATATATATTTTTAAAGTTTAATATTTTGAGCTCACTATATTTACGATTTTATTGTAAATATCATTACAAAGTTTAATTTTATAATATAGATTTTTCCTTATTTTCCAAAATTAAATTTATGCTCAATAACTGCCAAATTTAATTATAATTTAAAAGTTATTGTGCTCATTTTTGAAAAGTTTTAAATTTCGGTAAATTAGTTTTGTTATTGATGGAAAATAATTATGATCAAGCTAATCAATTTGTCAACAATTATGACAACTTCCAAACATATTTTTCAATAATTTCCAAACATATTCTTAACTTATTAAAGATTTATAATAAACATAATAATTAAGGTCTCATCTCACATATGCCTATCATATATCTATCCCAATTATATCGCCTACATATTTGTTAATATCGTGTAATCAATGATATATATATCATTCCTTTTATAATTCTTTTTTCATATAAATTAACAACAATATTTCCCTTCAATACATATCAAGTTCTTTACTGTTTTTGTGTTTCTTCAATAAGGTATTATCGAAATATCTTTTTTAATACCTACTCTCTTTTGATGTATGATAAAGAAGTAATTTAGTTTGGTTATTATATGTGTATATTTTTTCTAGGTTTGCTTGTATCATGGAGAATATCCCATTCGATTTGGTGCTCATGGAAATTTTTTTTAGGCTCCCTCTCAAATCAGTTGGTCGGTTCAGAACTGTATGTAAAGATTGGTATGAAGCACTAAGAAGTTTTGAATTTCTGATGAAGCATTGCACCCGCGTTAACAATAGATTGGTAATATATTTTTGTCATATAATAAATCGAATGAATTTAAATTCATATTTATATTTAACACTGCTTATAGTAATTGTCACACTATTTTCGATATTTGTAACAGGAAGAACTTCTTGAACAAGGCATTCATCCTGATCCGTATCTCATCTGATAATATGAGGGGGCCGTAATTTGTATGGAATTGTGTTCTGGGGTTTTTGAATAAATATCTGTTTTTTATATTTATGGATAATATCGTACTTATTTCTTTCGTTTAAGTTTGCACAATGTTCGGTGTTTTATGTTTTCATTATCTTAATACAATGTCATGAATTTCTTATATCGGAATTTTTTTTCAGATATGTTCTAAATTTTTTATCAGAAAGTAATAAATAATGCATATCAATTTTTGTGTGGGTCAAAAGGAAGTTGAGCCATTATGAAAACACTATTTTTGCCTTTATAACATTTATAAATAATCAATCATAGCCCAACGTATGTAAATAGACCCATTTGATCCAATAGAAAAAAAAATAAACAAATTCACCAACCAAATTAATTTACCCATTATGTAAACTTAATTTTGTAAACTTGATGCACTATAAATTTTACATAATTTTTGCATTATTTTATTAAAAATATATAAAATCACTCTATAAATAGATTTTCAATCGACTTTTATTTTTCTAAAATATTTGTTAAATTTTATTGCATTATTCCGTACTACCATTAACAGATTAACAGAATATACGTTTGACGTTATGTGTATGGAAAGACTATTAGTATGGATTATGTATATATTACGTATTTTATAATTTTATAATATGAAAGATAAATATGTTGATGTTTTCGGTACTTGGTCAAACTACCCTATGAGTTATATATAGATAATTGGCACACTGTATGGAAAGAATGGAAAACCTTATTTAATTTAAAAATTGACATCTATTATTTTATAGTAATTGTAAATACAAGTATTTAATACTTTATGTACAGTACAAAATTTTAACGAATCATCACCTATATTTAATTACGTAACTTATATGATTTTTAATTCTTTTAATTTACTTCCTTATATACTAATGTATTCTAATTATTAGTTATGCTACCTACTTTCTATAAATAAATTCATATTGTTAATAAAAGTAATAATCACTTATTATATTCACTTCCTTGTCAAAGCATCGAACACTATCTTTCTTACGTGTTTAGCTATCCTTTCTCTTTTATTCGTTGTCATACCAAAGATTCTACATAACCTCATTTCTCAGGTATCTGCAAAACTCTTATTATGTTATATGTTCATGTTTTAAACAATGTTAAATTATGATATCCGATGCGCGTAATATTGTTCTTTTTAGTTGAATGCAATACAGATTCCTGATCATCACCTTACATCATCCAATCATTCCATATTAGCAAAACACACAGTTACGTAAGTACTACTAACATGTTCATATGCAAATTTATGCATATCACGGAATAACCATAACCTTACTGCATGACACTAAACCAATTGACTCACCTATTACCTTCTTCTTCTCAGTTTTATTAGGTTCGATCCACATTTCTTAACTCAACTACTGTTTTCAAGTAACAAACGTGAAGTAAAGAATGTAATCATACTTCAGACGATTTGTAGACATAAATTTAGCCCTTTTAACAATTGCGTAACCGACCTATTTAACATTTTTTTTATATTTTGATTTTGTTAACCATCATTTTCCCATCCAAATTTTTTATCTTCAATGAATGAAGCTTTTTTGCGTAACAAATAGAAAAGGTACCACCTGCATTAACATCATTATAGACATTATGTATCTACTAATTACTTTCAATAAATAGATGGTAATGATTATTGATATTGTTTTATGTGAACATATTGTGGTGATTCTTAAACAACGACTATATTATCGTTACCATATGGTTAATAGTATTATAATGTAAAAGGCGGTGCTTGTATTTCATAATGTTTAACATACGCTATTTCTTTATATCTTTTTATTATGAATTTAACATATTGTGTCTATTTTGACTTAAGAATACAGCAAATGGCAAGTAAGAGAAGATTTAAAAATACACCGTTGATTGATAATACTTTAGTTGATTGATAATACTTTAGTTGGGGAATCATCTAACAGTAAGTTATTTTAATACAATTGATTTTGTTAACAATTACAATTACATGTATGCCATATGATATTAATATCTATATATACTCATACGTTACAAAATGTTTGTATAGGTACGCTTCCGAGAACACCGTTGTCCAATATTTCCAATGGTAAATTTGACATATTACAAGTATTTATTTATTATTGGATCAATTTATATTTATTTATTGTACAATATAAATATATTTCTAATTTGTTTATTTTTTTGAACCACTAATCTAGGTATATCATTCACTCCTACACCTCAAACAGTTATTGGTATCTTTTATATTTCATTATTTTAAGTTATTTAATGATTGCATATCGTATGTTGTGCTTATAGATTTTTTATATACATAATTTCTTAGGTACAAATGATACAGTTTCATTAACTTACAACTCAAATGGTATGTCCTATCTTAATGTAACTTAATATGTGTTATCTCATTGAATACACTTCTTACGTAGTTATATTAGTTTGTTATACGAATAGGGTCTAATATATATAATATTATGAAATTGAATATTTCAGGATTACTTGCTAAAGAAAGAAGAAAAATGCGCAAGCTTTATCTAGATAGCAAACGATCGAATTCAAAGAAACAAAGTACTGGTCCATTTAGTAGAGGATGCTCAAAAGTCGTTAATCGATCTCAGGTCATTGACAAAGAGAATTATAATCCAAATATTCCTTCATCATCTAATAATTTTCACACAGTGCGGAACTTGAAATATGTAACCACTACAGCATCATCAAGTACCATAACGACCGGTACGTTATCTCATCAATTTTTATTTCTTATTATAGTCTATATATTTTTATAGTCAATTTAATGTTAAATATATCTCACTAGCTATTATGTGTTTCTTGAATAGGTGGTCTTACTTTGAATAACCAATTGAACCCTTCTACAAGTTCTCGGTTTTCTATTGTTTCAAACATTGTTACACAAAACAGTAACTCCATTGGTCAATCTTCCTCAACGTTAACAAAGCTCAATTCAGGTAAACAAAAGCTTTTACCTAAGAAACGCCGTATTGATCCTATTCCAATGTTAGATCTTACTTCTGATGATGAGAATGTAGACTTTGTTCCCATTCAAGACCCTTCTAAGGGTGTCTCGACAGGTTATAATAATTCTGATTATTAGTACTTTATTTATTAGTTAAATAAACTGTATTCCTTAATTTATTCATTATTGAGTGATCAATTTGTTTTTTGTCAGATTATTTGGATCATGGTAATCAAAGCCTTAAATGTGAGATGTGTGATTCATTGCTATGGACTGACGAAGGTGGTAAAGGGAGAATTACATTGGGTAAGTTAACCTATAGCTTATGTTGTGGTTATGGAAAAGTGGAGCTTCCGGATTTGAAAGAGCCTTCTTCAATATACAAGGATCCATTTGCAAATTCTAATGAAAACAGCAAGTATTTTCTAAAGAATATCCGTCGATATAATTCTATGTTCGCCTTCACATCCATGGGTGGAAAAGTAGATTCGAGCATCAATAGTGGTAGGGCACCATATGTATTTCGTATAAGTGGACAGAATTTTCATTCATTAGGTGGTTTGGTACCTGGACCTGGAAAACAGCCAAAGTTCTCCCAGCTTTATATTTATGACACTGAGAATGAAGTTTCAAATCGAAATAAGTTGTTCAGGTATTTCATACCAACTATTATTCTTTTTAGTTTTTGTAATTTACCAATATATAGATGTTATGTTATGTGCTATATTTACTTAACACGTTTTTCTTAATTCACAGTGACTCCACAAATAAGTCCGACTTGCATTTAAAGCAAATAGATCTTCATCTCATAAAGTTTATAAAAGACTTCCTGGATAATAATAATCAGTTGGTTAAAAGTTACAGAATAGCAAGAAACCACTTCAATGATAATCCTAATGAAAACTTCAACTTCGTATCATTTACAAAAGAGATCTTGATGGTCGTACTTACAACTTGCCTTCATCTTCTGAAGTTGCTGCATTGATTGTTGGTGGTATCCAAGAAATAGTTGACCATCGTGATATTGTTGTTGAGTCTCACACTGAAGCTCTTCAACGAATAAGTGAACTTCATCCATCATATCTTGCACTTCGGTATCCAATTCTTTTTCCCAATGGTGATGACGGATATAGAATAGACATTCCTCATAGGGATGGTATAAGTACTTTAAAGAAAATTCGTCCCAAGTGTACAATGAGAGAATTCTTTGCTTATAGAATCCAAGATCGATCAACTTCATTTTCGCTAATATTAAATGCTCGCAGATTGTTCCAGCAATTTTTGGTTGATGCATATACCATGATCGAGAGTGAAAGACTTAATTATATCCGTTTTCAACAGAAACATCTTAGGTCTGAAACATACACAAATCTTCAGAAATTTAAGAATGAAGGAAAAGAGGATCTATCTAATACTGGGGTACGGTTAGTACTACCATCATCTTTTACTGGTGGTTCTCGGTATATGCAGCAAAACTATCTAGATGCTATGGCTATATGCAAATGGTTTGGATATCCTGATTTTTTCATTACGGTGACATGTAATCCTAAGTGGCCAGAGATTATCCGATACCTTCGAAATACTTCTATTAAGCAAGCGGACAGACTAGATATTATGTGTCGTTTGTTTAAGATGAAACTGGATTCAATTATAAAGGATTTGAAGGACAAGAAAGTGTTTGGAGCACTAAGTGCAGGTATAAATACAATTTAAATATTATTATTATTATTATTATTAT